>NW_027490175.1:1009790-1083895 GCF_050948175.1 Xylocopa sonorina
GAATGTAAATGCGACACTTCCTTGCAAGGAAATAGCGTTTGCAGATGTCTACGTATCGTAGCAATAGAGTTCTTATGATTCTTAAAACGCGATATCGCATCTCATTTCTATGTTTCCTGGTAAGATATAATATGATTTGCGAAGTGTCATGTATTCCTCGTCTACACTTCAAATGAATGTAAATGCGACACTTCCTTGCAAGGAAATAGCGTTTGCAGATGTCTACGTATCGTAGCAATAGAGTTCTTATGATTCTTAAAACGCGATATCGCATCTCATTTCTATGTTTCATGGTAAGATATAATATGATTTGCGAAGTGTCATGTATTCTTCGTCTACACTTCAAATGAATGTAAATGCGACACTTCCTTGCAAGGAAATAGCGTTTGCAGATGCCTACGTATCGTAGCAATAGAGTTCTTATGATTCTTAAAACGCGATATCGCATCTCATTTCTATGTATCATGGTAAGATATAATATGATATGCGAAGTGTCATGTATTCCTCGTCTACACTTCAAATGAATGTAAATGCGACACTTCCTTGCAAGGAAATAGCGTTTGCAGATGTCTATGTATCGTAGCAATAGATTTCTAATGCTTCTGAAAACGTGATATCGCATCTCATTTCTATGTATCATGGTAAGATATAATATGATTTGCGAAGTGTTATGTATTCCTCGTCTACACTTCAAATGAATGTAAATGCGACACTTCCTTGCAAGAAAATAGCGTTTGCAAACTTCTACCTATCGTAGCAATAGAGTTCTAATGCTTCTTAAAACGCGATATCGCATCTGATTTCTATATCTCATGGTAAGATATAATATGATTTGCGAAGTGTAATGTATTCCTCGTCTACACTTCAAACGAATGTAAATGCGTCACTTCCTTGCAAGGAAATAGCGTTTGCAGATGTCTACGTATCGTAGCAATAGAGTTCTTATGATTCTTAAAACGCGATATCGCATCTCATTTCTATGTTTCATTGTAAGATATAATATGATTTGCGAAGTGTTATGTATTCCTCGTCTACACTTCAATGGAATGTAAATGCGACACTTCTTGTAAGGAAATAGCGTTTGCAGATGTCTACCTATCGTAGCAATAGAGTTCTTATGATTCTTAAAACGCGATATCGCATCTCATTTCTATGTATTGTCACGTCCCGAGGTGCGGTTGCGCTCGCAACGGTGGCACAAAGTCGTAACCGTTCCCGAAAATAACGCGAATTGCGTCCGGACCGGGTTCGTTGGCGTTTCGGACTCGATAAAACGGTAATTAACACTAAACTTACCTTGCGAAGGCTTGATTCCGCTGTCTGATTTCTCTTTCCAGGTACCTGGAGCGCCTTGGATCCGCAACCGGGATGGCGGCGGCGTACGGCTGGAACGGAGGTACGTCTACGGGAATAAGCGTCCAGGCGGGTTGACTCCGGCTGGCAGGTATCGGCGTTTGGCCCTGACGATTGGCGACTCGTACGGGTCGTGCGGCGAAGGAAACCTCCTTCACAGGAACCAGGACTCGAACGTAGGAAATTGAATATTCTGGTGCATCACCCACGTATTCCCGAGCGAGACGACGAATAAACTCTCTCCCTCCCCGCGCGTCGTGTACGCTTTGTCGGAGGTGCAAGGCTCATCGAGAATACTTGAACTTCGGTTGAATACGGCACGGCTAAGCGTTGGTTCGCTCTAGCTTACCGGGATCGACCTGGGCGCAAGATATTCTGTACACGGTAGAAGTGAGGATGGAGCAACTAAGCGCTGGTTCGCTCTAGTCGTCGAGCCTCAAGACTATCGTAGATGAGATATAGAATTAGAATAATCGCGAGCGTACCCGTGGAGTAGAATTAAGGAATTGTATTTGAACTCGAATAAAGATACTTTGAATCTGGTAAAAATAAACTATATTCTATGATTTCACTATACTAAATACACTTGACTAAGTTCTAAGTTACTGACTAGTGATTACAATGAGAACTAGAAATAGTATAAAGTATCGAATGGACTCCGCTATGGGAGTATGGATAGAGACGAATGCATTAGAGCTAATTGCTCGTTGCGAATGAGCCTATTGCTCGGATCGGAAGTGCATCGTTCGGATGCTGGATTAGAACTCCTCGGTTCGGAGATGAGATACGAACTGACTCTCGGATCTCGCGTCCGCGACCTCCTCGGGTCGCGCGGCGCGCGAGTCGCTGGGCCCTCGCGGTGGGGGCGGACGGTCGGAGTAGGGCGGCCCGCTCGGCCCTCGTGGTGGGGCGGCCGTTCGGAGTGGGGCGCGGCCCGCGTTAAGCGTGAGCCGCGAGCGTCGAGTGTGCGCGCGAGTGCACGGAACATAGCCGTGCATGAATGAAATATATACATATATTCACTTAAATCTAGGTGTGTGTTGGTGTGTATGTACATAGGTGAGTAGTGTCCTTATTCTAATCCCACATGTACGAGAAGTACGTATAGGGCTTCGTGATCGCTGGGGATTCGACCCAGTATGTGTCGGAGAGCTCCTCGCCCTCGTAATACGGGGTGAAGTCCTCCCCCTCGTGTGTGGAGATCGCGCGTGGGCGCGGCATGCTGCATCCTTCTTCCCTCTCGTACCTTTGTCTCCTTCTGTAAGGACGGCGAGTCGGCGGGTGGCCCGTGTGCAGGGGCTCCGGATACGGATGCTGGGGATGATGAGTTGGACGCCGGAGGGTGGCAGGCGGTACGCTGACGTTACACCACCCCCCCTTGGAAAAAGAATCTCGGCCATGCCGAGATCTCTTGTCTGTTGGGTAGATTTCGGGATGCTGGATCCTTCTCTTGGTCCTGTCGGCTGGGTGCTGCGGAATCTGTGGTTTTTCGCCTGGTTGATCCTGGCGATAACGTTTGGAGTTTGGACCGTGGCTGCGGGCTTCCTTCGGATTGCAGGCACTTTCGTCGCTTTCACTTTCAGCGTTCGTTTGAATGTCACTGCTCTCACTGGCTTCATTTTCAGTTTTTCGCACTTTTCTTTCACTAGCATCCACACTCTGCATACTATGCATTCGTTTACAAATTTTGATTTTGTTCGTATGAACAATTTTATGGCGCCCTTTTACATTCAGCTTAACATTACAGTTGCCCAAAATTTCGAGGATACGGTACGGTCCAGAATACTGTGCCTGGAACTTATGTTTGTTCGGCTCTTTTAAAAGATAGACCCATTGGCCTACCTCGAAGTTTTGGACATTGAGATTTCGGTCATAATAATATTTAGAACGGCGTTTCGCATTGTCTAGATTGGCTTTAGCCAAATCCTGAGATTTCGTGATTTTCTCCTGAAGTTGTATAAGATAGTCGCTATATGTTTCGTTATCAGAGCTGTCTTCAAAAGGAGTGGCTGACGGCGTCCTAGCTATCCTGCCGAACACTAGTTCGTGTGGGGTGTATAATGTACCCTCGTGCACACTGGTGTTGTATGAAAACATTGCATACGGTAACCAATTCACCCAATCGTTACTCGACTCTATGTAATGCTTCAGATATTCGGCCAGGACGTGGTGAGATCGTTCAACGGACCCGTTTGTCTGTGGATGGAACGCAGTGGACTTGTATTGCTTAATACGGAATTTGATTGCTATGGCTTTAATCAAGCTATTTATAAAGTTCGAACCTTGGTCCGTGAGTATGCCTTTCGGGCATCCGAACTTACAAATGAATTCTTTTATTAAAGCTTCGGCAATGTCTACTGCGGTGGTGGTTTTGAGAGGAACTGCGACTGAGTATTTAGTGAGGAGATCTTGGATCGTGAGGATACTTGTATAACCGTCGGAAGTTTCGGGAAGAGGACCCATTACGTCCATTGAAATCTTATCGAATGCCCTGCCAGGGGTGTCGGTTAAAGTGAGAGGCTGTCTGGTCTTTACCCGGACCAGTTTCTCTGTCTGACAACTTTTACATTTGCCAATATATTCTTGTATTTGTGTTTTCATGTTTGGCCAAAAGTATTGTTGTCTGATGCGAGAATAAGTTTTATTAACCCCTTTGTGACCTCCCACAGGGGAGTCGTGGTTTTCTCTTATTATTTTCAGTCGCTCTTCGACCGAAGGGGTTTTAATGAGGCCCTGGCAGACCGTAATCTGGACAGTCGTTTCGTAAAACAGGTCCTGAAGGATTTTCTGGATTCGGGACCAGGATACGGAGTCTAGATAGGTTTGTGCGATACTAAATGTTTGTAATTGTAATTCGTTTACAACGTCGCACAAGGATCTAAATGTTTCTATTACGGTCTGGAAATTGATTGATCTGGTGGAATGTTCGACGATTGGAAGCTGGATTTGGAATTCGTTCCGATTTGTATGACTTTGGCTTTGGTAAGAACGTGATTTTTGTTTGGAAGGAATTTTTCAGCGTTCGCTAGATCTTTGGCGCCCGTGTCATAGGGGTGCCCAGATTGCGTGACGAAGACAACTACATTGTCTCGTCGCGTTGATAATGCGTCACGGCTGAAATTAAATAGAGGTTCGCGTCGGATAAATTCATTTGGAGCAGGAGTATAGAAGTCGGTGCTGTCGCTGGCGACTTGCGGAGGTGGTGCTGTGTTGGTACGGAAGGACGTGCCTGGAGTCGGTAATTCAGGTTCTGATGTTACCGGAGTAGGAGGAGGCGCTAGTGTGGTATACCTTTTACGGGTTTCCGGAGGCACATCGAAGATGTCGTCCTCCGAGTTTTCTGAATACGAGAGCGGAAAAATTTGAGCGGGATTCCGCGACAATGCGTCCGCATTAAGGTTCGTTTTTCCACTTTTATAGACCATCTCGTAGTCAAATTCCGCTAACTTAAGCCTCCACCGTACGAGTCTACTTGACGGGTCCTTGACCGAGTTCATCCACACTAACGGTCGATGGTCGGTAACGAGTTTGAATTGATTACCGTATATGTATGGACGAAAGTAATGGACGGCGTAGATAATCGCCAGACACTCCTTCTCGATCGTGGAGTAGTTTTTCTCCGCAGCGTTTAACAGTCGCGACGTGTACGCGATTGGCAAGTCGCGGCCTATTGGTCCTTGACTCAAGATAGCACCAATAGCTTCGGCGGACGCGTCGGTCGTTATCACGAATGGTTGTTTAAAGTTGGGGTACTGCAAGATAGGCGCTTCGCATAGGCAATCTCGGAGTTTGACGAATGAATTCTCTTGCTCGTTACGCCATACAAAGGGCGCGTCTTTTTTTAACAAATTTGTAACTGGCTTAGCAATATTGGAAAAATTTGCGATGAACCGCCTGTAGTATCCCGCGAGCCCGAGGAATTGTTTGATCTGTTTCGCGTTGCGCGGGCGCGGAAAATTTTTGACGGCGCTAATTTTCGCAGGGTCAGGTTTTACACCGTGCTCACTGATAATATGACCCAAATAGCTTACTTCTCTCCTCAAGAATTCGCACTTATCCGGCTGCAATACTAAATTAGCTTCTTTGAGCCGTTGAGTTAATTTCTCGAATTTAAGTCGATGTTCTTGAAGAGAGCTAGCGTAGATAACAATGTCGTCCAAATAGACGAAAATTTCGTTCCCCTGGAGACCGGACAGGACATTGTCCATAAGTCGTTGGAACGTCGCTGGCGCATTTTTTAATCCGAATGGCATTCTTTTAAATTCATAATGCCCGTGAGGCGTCGAAAAAGCGGTTTTGGGAGCATCGGCGGGCTCCATTGGGATCTGGTGAAATCCGCTCGCGAGATCGAATGTACTAAAATACTTCGCGCTCCCGAGCTGATCAAGTATCTCGGTAATGCAAGGGAGGGATAGGCATCGGCGACAGATTTCTCATTGAGTGCGCGGTAGTCGATGACGACGCGCCATTGCTTGTTGCCCAGGGAGTCCGGTTTCTTTGGGACAACCCACAATGGCGAATTATATGGTGATTTTGACGGAGAGATGACACCATTTTGTAAAAATTTGTCGACTTGTCGTCGAATCTCCTCCTTATGAGCTGGTGGGTATCGGTATTGTTTCACATTGACGGGGCGGTCGTCGACGGTTGGAATCTTGTGCGTGGTTGCTGACGTATGCCCTAATTTATCCCCCTCAATGTGAAAAAGCTCCTGCGTGCTTTGAACGAGACGGACGACGTGCTCTCTTTCCTCTGCGTTGAGGTGGTCGAGACGGAGGAGACTAAGAATTCGATCTAAGCGAGATTTCGAAAGATTGGCGGATTTCGATGTTTGTTTTAACGACGCCTGTTGTAGATTATTTTTAACCGCCTGAGCATAGGAGATTTGTTGAACATTCGCGATTTTGCAACGCGAAGGAGGAGTTTCGAGTGTCGAATATGGTGTCTGACTCGAGAAAGAAATAGAAGTTTTTCCCTTTTGGGATGAGCCGATCGGTACGGCGGATACGTTGGATTTAGAAAAAACCGGATAGAGCGATGCACTTTCCTCCTTATGGAGGGGAGTCATGATTTGCGCGGGCTCAAGTACGATTTCTGGTAACGCGATTTCGACGGCGCGGTCGGATGAATTAATTATTCGAATTACCGCTTTGCCCCGAATTACTCTGACGAGAGCGTTTCCGAAAAATATACCCGGCGCAAGATCGATACGAGGAATTATACCTTCCGCGAGGTTCGAATTAACTACGCGGACCTTGATACCGATATTTGATCTCGGCGGAATGGAGATACGGTCTCCTGACTTCGGAGAAGCTGCTTTGTCTTGCGTTCGAAGCTTCGATTTCGTTGCTGCATCGCGTTTCAGCGGAGGCGATGATTTACGCGGCGGGCGCGGCGGCGGAGGGGGAATAGATTCCGTGCGCGGCGCTTGTTTACGTTTCGGCGATAGGAGAGGCTTTATTTTCGAGTCCGGTGACGGTTCCTCGAGTGCTTCGATATCGTCTTCGAAAGGAATTCTCTTACCATTCCATTTGATTATTTTATTTGGAAAAGAGATTTCTGCGTCCATACAGAACCCGGAGCCGAGGATCCCGCTTGGTTTAAGGGGAAAATCATCCTCGACCACATTGAAAGGAACGACGCGACCGAAAATGACAAGATTCACCGTCCCTAAGGTTGCGGTTTTGCCATCGGTTACCCCTGTTATTATGACGATCTCGGACTTATCGATTCGCGCGGATGCTTTTGGAGCCGAACGTTTTATAATATTTATTTCCGCCCCAGTGTCCACCATGAAGCGAGTTGGTGAAATTAGAAGATCGGATTTTAAAATTACGTTTGGCGTGCTAGTTTTTCCGGTTATGTTTATCGCGGCGTTTCGTCGATTTCCGCGTTGGAGTTGTTCGCGGCGAGAGGACGGACTTGGTGCGCGGCCTCGCCACCTGTCTCGCGGCGGGTGCGGAGGCCATTGTCGTTTCCCGAATTTTTATTTACCGCGTTGTTGTACTGTCTTTTGCGGCACTCGCCTATTTCGTGCCCCGGGGTCTTGCAATAGCGACAAAATTTGGGCGCGTCCCTGGCTACGATTTGTCTCGGTTGTTCGTACGCGGGGCCTCGAGTAGGAGGCGGTACGTCCCTGGATCGCAAGTATTCCTGCGGTCGGTACGGCGATGGCGGTCTGAGGCCGACACTCGGTCGCGTAATGTCCGATATTATTGCATTTTCGGCAAATAATTTCGGCTGGGTTTTCGCGCGATTCTGGTCGCGCGGCACGCGATCTACCTAGTCGGTTGCAATCACGTTCGTGCATTTGATAGAGCTCCCGCGCTCGAGCGAACGTTTCTCGCAATGTACCGAATGAATTTACAGTCATTTGCATTCGAATTTCCGGAATGAGACCGTCTTTAAAACATTGTAGGGTGAGCGCGTCTACGTCATCGAGCGATTCCGGTGTGTCTCGTCGAGCAAGCCTCTCGCAATCAATTATAGCGGTTCTAAGATCTTTTACTCGACCGATGTAATCTAGAATGTGCTCGTTCGCGCGCATAAATATATTTGCAAGTTCACCCCGATAATGATGAGCTGATTTTACGGAGCAAAATGTGCTGCGAAGAACGTCCGTTAATTCGAGTATTGTGTAACACGGCTCGTCTTCTAGCGCGGCGTAGGCACGACCCTTGAGTTTTCCCTTAAGCAGGCGTGTGAAAGTTCGCTCGCACCCATTAGGGATAAGCTCATAAGCGCGTTTACACGCTCGGGTAAACTGAAGAATAGGAATGTTCTGACCATCGAATGTCGGCACGGCTTCGAGGGCCTGCTTAAGCGATAGCTCGTCGTGTTGCGAACTATTTGTATTGAAATCGGAGCTCGAATTATGTCCGGAAAGCGGATTTCCCCGAGGAATATCTAGAGAAACAGTATCGTCGCGCGTTAAATCAGGCGTTCTGCGAATAGATTCTAATTCACGACGTAGAATTTCTATTTGCTGGAGCAACGCGGCATTACTCGGATCGGTCGCTTTCGTATTTTTCGCGGAAGTATTTTGTTGCGCGGTACTAGGAAGAGGCTCGGCGATAGCGTCTTGGAAATCAAGCGTTCTGCTAGTGCGTTTTTCGCGTTCGGAATCGGCCATCGCGGCGGCTCGCTGTGTCTGCTGGCGCGTTTTTGTCGGAGTCCGGGTTGCCATATCTAGTTTCGCGGTTCCTTTCGGCAGAATTTCCGGAGGAAACGCGGGGCTATCCCACCGCTGTCACCAAAAATAACTTTCGTGTCACGTCCCGAGATGCGGTTGCGCTCGCAACGGTGGCACAAAGTCGTAACCGTTCCCGAAAATAACGCGAATTGCGTCCGGACCGGGTTCGTTGGCGTTTCGGACTCGATAAAACGGTAATTAACACTAAACTTACCTTGCGAAGGCTTGATTCCGCTGTCTGATTTCTCTTTCCAGGTACCTGGAGCGCCTTGGATCCGCAACCGGGATGGCGGCGGCGTACGGCTGGAACGGAGGTACGTCTACGGGAATAAGCGTCCAGGCGGGTTGACTCCGGCTGGCAGGTATCGGCGTTTGGCCCTGACGATTGGCGACTCGTACGGATCGTGCGGCGAAGGAAACCTCCTTCACAGGAACCAGGACTCGAACGTAGGAAATTGAATATTCTGGTGCATCACCCACGTATTCCCGAGCGAGACGACGAATAAACTCTCTCCTCCCCGCGCGTCGTGTACGCTTTGTCGGAGGTGCAAGGCTCATCGAGAATACTTGAACTTCGGTTGAATACGGCACGGCTAAGCGTTGGTTCGCTCTAGCTTACCGGGATCGACCTGGGCGCAAGATATTCTGTACACGGTAGAAGTGAGGATGGAGCAACTAAGCGCTGGTTCGCTCTAGTCGTCGAGCCTCAAGACTATCGTAGATGAGATATAGAATTAGAATAATCGCGAGCGTACCCGTGGAGTAGAATTAAGGAATTGTATTTGAACTCGAATAAAGATACTTTGAATCTGGTAAAAATAAACTATATTCTATGATTTCACTATACTAAATACACTTGACTAAGTTCTAAGTTACTGACTAGTGATTACAATGAGAACTAGAAATAGTATAAAGTATCGAATGGACTCCGCTATGGGAGTATGGATAGAGACGAATGCATTAGAGCTAATTGCTCGTTGCGAATGAGCCTATTGCTCGGATCGGAAGTGCATCGTTCGGATGCTGGATTAGAACTCCTCGGTTCGGAGATGAGATACGAACTGACTCTCGGATCTCGCGTCCGCGACCTCCTCGGGTCGCGCGGCGCGCGAGTCGCTGGGCCCTCGCGGTGGGGCGGACGGTCGGAGTAGGGCGGCCGCTCGGCCCTCGTGGTGGGGCGGCCGTTCGGAGTGGGGCGCGGCCCGCGTTAAGCGTGAGCCGCGAGCGTCGAGTGTGCGCGCGAGTGCACGGAACATAGCCGTGCATGAATGAAATATATACATATATTCACTTAAATCTAGGTGTGTGTTGGTGTGTATGTACATAGGTGAGTAGTGTCCTTATTCTAATCCCACATGTACGAGAAGTACGTATAGGGCTTCGTGATCGCTGGGGATTCGACCCAGTATGTGTCGGAGAGCTCCTCGCCCTCGTAATACGGGGTGAAGTCCTCCCCCTCGTGTGTGGAGATCGCGCGTGGGCGCGGCATGCTGCATCCTTCTTCCCTCTCGTACCTTTGTCTCCTTCTGTAAGGACGGCGAGTCGGCGGGTGGCCCGTGTGCAGGGGCTCCGGATACGGATGCTGGGGATGATGAGTTGGACGCCGGAGGGTGGCAGGCGGTACGCCTGACGTTACAGTATCATGGTAAGATATAATATGATTTGCGAAGTGTTATGTATTCCTCGTCTACACTTCAAATGAATGTAAATGCGACACATCCTTGCAAGAAAATAGCGTTTGCAAACGTCTACCTATCGTAGCAATAGAGTTCTAATGCTTCTTAAAACGCGATATCGCATCTCATTTCTATATTTCATGGTAAGATATAATATGATTTGCGAAGTGTTATGTATTCCTCGTCTACACTTCAAATGAATGTAAATGCGACACTTCCTTGCAAGAAAATAGCGTTTGCAAACGTCTACCTATCGTAGCAATAGAGTTCTAATGCTTCTTAAAACGCGATATCGCATCTCATTTCTATATTTCATGGTAAGATATAATATGATTTGCGAAGTGTCATGTATTCCTCGTCTACACTTCAAATGAATGTAAATGCGACACTTCCTTGCAAGCAAATAGCGTTTGCAGAAGCCTACGTATCGTAACAATAGAGTTCTTATGATTCTTAAATAGCGATATCGCATCTCATTCCTATGTATCATGGTAAGATATAATATGATTTGCGAAGTGTTATGTATTCCTCGTCTACACTTCAAATGAATGTAAATGCAACACATCCTTGCAAGAAAATAGCGTTTGCAAACGTCTACCTATCGTAGCAATAGAGATCTAATGCTTCTTAAAACGCGATATCGCATCTCATTTCTATATTTCATGGTAAGATATAATATGATTTGCGAAGTGTTATGTATTCCTCGTCTACACTTCAAATGAATGTAAAAGCGACACTTCCTTGCAAGGAAATAGCGTTTGCAGATGTCTACGTATCGTAGCAATAGAGTTCTTATGATTCTTAAAACGCGATATCGCATTTCATTTCTATGTTTCCTGGTAAGATATAATATGATTTGCGAAGTGTCATGTATTCCTCGTCTACACTTCAAATGAATGTAAATGCGACACTTCCTTGCAAGGAAATAGCGTTTGCAAACGTCTACCTATCGTAGCAATAGAGTTCTAATGCTTCTTAAAACGCGATATCGCATCTCATTTCTATATTTCATGGTAAGATATAATATGATTTGCGAAGTGTTATGTATTCCTCGTCTACACTTCAAACGAATGTAAATGCGACACTTCCTTGCAAGGAAATAGCGTTTGCAGATGTCTACGTATCGTAGCAATAGAGTTCTAATGCTTCTTAAAACGCGATATCGCATCTCATTTCTACATTTCATGGTAAGATATAATATGATTTGCGAAGTGTTATGTATTCCTCGTCTACACTTCAAACGAATGTAAATGCGACACTTCCTTGCAAGGAAATAGCGTTTGCAGATGTCTACGTATCGTAGCAATAGAGTTCTTATGATTCTTAAAACGCGATATCGCATCTCATTTCTATGTTTCATGGTAAGATATAATATGATTTGCGAAGTGTCATGTATTCTTCGTCTACACTTCAAATGAATGTAAATGCGACACTTCCTTGCAAGGAAATAGCGTTTGCAGATGCCTACGTATCGTAGCAATAGAGTTCTTATGATTCTTAAAACGCGATATCGCATCTCATTTCTATGTATCATGGTAAGATATAATATGATTTGCGAAGTGTTATGTATTCCTCGTCTACACTTCAAATGAATGTAAATGCGACACTTCCTTGCAAGAAAATAGCGTTTGCAAACGTCTACCTATCGTAGCAATAGAGTTCTAATGCTTCTTAAAACGCGATATCGCATCTCATTTCTATATTTCATGGTAAGATATAATATGATTTGCGAAGTGTTATGTATTCCTCGTCTACACTTCAAATGAATGTAAATGCGACACTTCCTTGTAAGGAAATAGCGTTTGCAGATGTCTACCTATCGTAGCAATAGAGTTCTAATGCTTCTTAAAACGCGATATCGCATCTCATTTCTATGTTTCATGGTAAGATATAATATGATTTGCGAAGTGTCACGTATTCCTCGTCTACACTTCAAATGAATGTAAATGCGACACTTCCTTGCAAGGAAATAGCGTTTGCAGATGTCTATGTATCGTAGCAATAGGTTTCTAATGCTTTTGAAAACGTGATATCGCATCTCATTTCTATGTATCATGGTAAGATATAATATGATTTGCGAAGTGTTATGTATTCCTCGTCTACACTTCAACCGAATGTAAATGCGACACTTCCTTGCAAGGAAATAGCGTTTGCAGATGTCTACGTATCGTAGCAATAGAGTTCTAATGCTTCTTAAAACGCGATATCGCATCTCATTTCTACATTTCATGGTAAGATATAATATGATTTGCGAAGTGTTATGTATTCCTCGTCTACACTTCAAACGAATGTAAATGCGACACTTCCTTGCAAGGAAATAGCGTTTGCAGATGTCTACGTATCGTAGCAATAGAGTTCTTATGATTCTTAAAACGCGATATCGCATCTCATTTCTATGTTTCATGGTAAGATATAATATGATTTGCGAAGTGTCATGTATTCTTCGTCTACACTTCAAATGAATGTAAATGCGACACTTCCTTGCAAGGAAATAGCGTTTGCAGATGCCTACGTATCGTAGCAATAGAGTTCTTATGATTCTTAAAACGCGATATCGCATCTCATTTCTATGTATCATGGTAAGATATAATATGATTTGCGAAGTGTTATGTATTCCTCGTCTACACTTCAAATGAATGTAAATGCGACACTTCCTTGCAAGAAAATAGCGTTTGCAAACGTCTACCTATCGTAGCAATAGAGTTCTAATGCTTCTTAAAACGCGATATCGCATCTCATTTCTATATTTCATGGTAAGATATAATATGATTTGCGAAGTGTTATGTATTCCTCGTCTACACTTCAAATGAATGTAAATGCGACACTTCCTTGTAAGGAAATAGCGTTTGCAGATGTCTACCTATCGTAGCAATAGAGTTCTAATGCTTCTTAAAACGCGATATCGCATCTCATTTCTATGTTTCATGGTAAGATATAATATGATTTGCGAAGTGTCATGTATTCCTCGTCTACACTTCAAATGAATGTAAATGCGACACTTCCTTGCAAGGAAATAGCGTTTGCAGATGTCTATGTATCGTAGCAATAGATTTCTAATGCTTTTGAAAACGTGATATCGCATCTCATTTCTATGTATCATGGTAAGATATAATATGATTTGCGAAGTGTTATGTATTCCTCGTCTACAATTCAAACGAATGTAAATGCGACACTTCCTTGCAAGGAAATAGCGTTTGCAGATGTCTACGTATCGTAGCAATAGAGTTCTAATGCTTCTTAAAACGCGATATCGCATCTCATTTCTACATTTCATGGTAAGATATAATATGATTTGCGAAGTGTTATGTATTCCTCGTCTACACTTCAAACGAATGTAAATGCGACACTTCCTTGCAAGGAAATAGCGTTTGCAGATGTCTACGTATCGTAGCAATAGAGTTCTTATGATTCTTAAAACGCGATATCGCATCTCATTTCTATGTTTCCTGGTAAGATATAATATGATTTGCGAAGTGTTATGTATTCCTCGTCTACACTTCAAATGAATGTAAATGCGACACTTCCTTGCAAGAAAATAGCGTTTGCAAACGTCTACCTATCGTAGCAATAGAGTTCTAATGCTTCTTAAAACGCGATATCGCATCTCATTTCTATATTTCATGGTAAGATATAATATGATTTGCGAAGTGTTATGTATTCCTCGTCTACACTTCAAACGAATGTAAATGCGACACTTCCTTGCAAGGAAATAGCGTTTGCAGATGTCTACGTATCGTAGCAATAGAGTTCTTATGATTCTTAAAACGCGATATCGCATCTCATTTCTATGTTTCCTGGTAAGATATAATATGATTTGCGAAGTGTCATGTATTCCTCGTCTACACTTCAAATGAATGTAAATGCGACACTTCCTTGCAAGGAAATAGCGTTTGCAGATGTCTACGTATCGTAGCAATAGGGTTCTTATGATTCTTAAAACGCGATATCGCATCTCATTTCTATGTTTCATGGTAAGATATAATATGATTTGCAAAGTGTCATGTATTCTTCGTCTACACTTCAAATGAATGTAAATGCGACACTTCCTTGCAAGGAAATAGCGTTTGCAGATGCCTACGTATCGTAACAATAGAGTTCTTATGATTCTTAAAACGCGATATCGCATCTCATTTCTATGTATCATGGTAAGATATAATATGATTTGCGAAGTGTTATGTATTCCTCGTCTACACTTCAAATGAATGTAAATGCGACACATCCTTGCAAGAAAATAGCGTTTGCAAACGTCTACCTATCGTAGCAATAGAGTTCTAATGCTTCTTAAAACGCGATATCGCATCTCATTTCTATATTTCATGGTAAGATATAATATGATTTGCGAAGTGTTATGTATTCCTCGTCTACACTTCAAACGAATGTAAATGCGACACTTCCTTGCAAGAAAATAGCGTTTGCAAACGTCTACCTATCGTAGCAATAGAGTTCTAATGCTTCTTAAAACGCGATATCGCATCTCATTTCTATATTTCATGGTAAGATATAATATGATTTGCGAAGTGTTATGTATTCCTCGTCTACACTTCAAACGAATGTAAATGCGACACTTCCTTGCAAGGAAATAGCGTTTGCAGATGTCTACGTATCGTAGCAATAGAGTTCTTATGATTCTTAAAACGCGATATCGCATCTCATTTCTATGTTTCCTGGTAAGATATAATATGATTTGCGAAGTGTCATGTATTCCTCGTCTACACTTCAAATGAATGTAAATGCGACACTTCCTTGCAAGGAAATAGCGTTTGCAAACGTCTACCTATCGTAGCAGTAGAGTTCTAATGCTTCTTAAAACGCGATATCGCATCTCATTTCTATATTTCATGGTAAGATATAATATGATTTGCGAAGTGTTATGTATTCCTCGTCTACACTTCAAACGAATGTAAATGCGACACTTCCTTGCAAGGAAATAGCGTTTGCAGATGTCTACGTATCGTAGCAATAGAGTTCTAATGCTTCTTAAAACGCGATATTGCATCTCATTTCTACATTTCATGGTAAGATATAATATGATTTGCGAAGTGTTATGTATTCCTCGTCTACACTTCAAACGAATGTAAATGCGACACTTCCTTGCAAGGAAATAGCGTTTGCAGATGTCTACGTATCGTAGCAATAGAGTTCTTATGATTCTTAAAACGCGATATCGCATCTCATTTCTATGTTTCCTGGTAAGATATAATATGATTTGCGAAGTGTCATGTATTCCTCGTCTACACTTCAAATGAATGTAAATGCGACACTTCCTTGCAAGGAAATAGCGTTTGCAGATGTCTACGTATCGTAGCAATAGAGTTCTTATGATTCTTAAAACGCGATATCGCATCTCATTTCTATGTTTCATGGTAAGATATAATATGATTTGCGAAGTGTCATGTATTCTTCGTCTACACTTCAAATGAATGTAAATGCGACACTTCCTTGCAAGGAAATAGCGTTTGCAGATGCCTACGTATCGTAGCAATAGAGTTCTTATGATTCTTAAAACGCGATATCGCATCTCATTTCTATGTATCATGGTAAGATATAATATGATTTGCGAAGTGTTATGTATTCCTCGTCTACACTTCAAATGAATGTAAATGCGACACTTCCTTGCAAGAAAATAGCGTTTGCAAACGTCTACCTATCGTAGCAATAGAGTTCTAATGCTTCTTAAAACGCGATATCGCATCTCATTTCTATATTTCATGGTAAGATATAATATGATTTGCGAAGTGTTATGTATTCCTCGTCTACACTTCAAATGAATGTAAATGCGACACTTCCTTGCAAGAAAATAGCGTTTGCAAACGTCTACCTATCGTAGCAATAGAGTTCTAATGCTTCTTAAAACGCGATATCGCATCTCATTTCTATATTTCATGGTAAGATATAATATGATTTGCGAAGTGTTATGTATTCCTCGTCTACACTTCAAACGAATGTAAATGCGACACTTCCTTGCAAGGAAATAGCGTTTGCAGATGTCTACGTATCGTAGCAATAGAGTTCTTATGATTCTTAAAACGCGATATCGCACCTCATTTCTATGTTTCCTGGTAAGATATAATATGATTTGCGAAGTGTCATGTATTCCTCGTCTACACTTCAAATGAATGTAAATGCGACACTTCCTTGCAAGGAAATAGCGTTTGCAGATGTCTACGTATCGTAGCAATAGAGTTCTTATGATTCTTAAAACGCGATATCGCATCTCATTTCTATGTTTCATGGTAAGATATAATATGATTTGCGAAGTGTTATGTATTCCTCGTCTACGCTTCAAATGAATGTAAATGCGACACTTCCTTGTAAGGAAATAGCGTTTGCAGATGTCTACCTATCGTAGCAATAGAGTTCTAATGCTTCTTAAAACGCGATATCGCATCTCATTTCTATGTTTCCTGGTAAGATATAATATGATTTGCGAAGTGTCATGTATTCCTCGTCTACACTTCAAATGAATGTAAATGCGACACTTCCTTGCAAGGAAATAGCGTTTGCAGATGTCTACGTATCGTAGCAATAGAGTTCTTATGATTCTTAAAACGCGATATCGCATCTCATTTCTATGTTTCATGGTAAGATATAATATGATTTGCGAAGTGTTATGTATTCCTCGTCTACACTTCAAATGAATGTAAATGCGACACTTCCTTGTAAGGAAATAGCGTTTGCAGATGTCTACCTATCGTAGCAATAGAGTTCTAATGCTTCTTAAAACGCGATATCGCATCTCATTTCTATGTTTCATGGTAAGATATAATATGATTTGCGAAGTGTCATGTATTCCTCGTCTACACTTCAAATGAATGTAAATGCGACACTTCCTTGCAAGGAAATAGCGTTTGCAGATGTCTATGTATCGTAGCAATAGATATCTAATGCTTCTGAAAACGTGATATCGCATCTCATTTCTATATTTCATGGTAAGATATAATATGATTTGCGAAGTGTTATGTATTCCTCGTCTACACTTCAAATGAATGTAAATGCGACACTTCCTTGCAAGAAAATAGCGTTTGCAAACGTCTACCTATCGTAGCAATAGAGTTCTAATGCTTCTTAAAACGCGATATCGCATCTCATTTCTATATTTCATGGTAAGATATAATATGATTTGCGAAGTGTTATGTATTCCTCGTCTACACTTCAAACGAATGTAAATGCGACACTTCCTTGCAAGGAAATAGCGTTTGCAGATGTCTACGTATCGTAGCAATAGAGTTCTTATGATTCTTAAAACGCGATATCGCACCTCATTTCTATGTTTCCTGGTAAGATATAATATGATTTGCGAAGTGTCATGTATTCCTCGTCTACACTTCAAATGAATGTAAATGCGACACTTCCTTGCAAGGAAATAGCGTTTGCAGATGTCTACGTATCGTAGCAATAGAGTTCTTATGATTCTTAAAACGCGATATCGCATCTCATTTCTATGTTTCATGGTAAGATATAATATGATTTGCGAAGTGTTATGTATTCCTCGTCTACGCTTCAAATGAATGTAAATGCGACACTTCCTTGTAAGGAAATAGCGTTTGCAGATGTCTACCTATCGTAGCAATAGAGTTCTAATGCTTCTTAAAACGCGATATCGCATCTCATTTCTATGTTTCCTGGTAAGATATAATATGATTTGCGAAGTGTCATGTATTCCTCGTCTACACTTCAAATGAATGTAAATGCGACACTTCCTTGCAAGGAAATAGCGTTTGCAGATGTCTACGTATCGTAGCAATAGAGTTCTTATGATTCTTAAAACGCGATATCGCATCTCATTTCTATGTTTCATGGTAAGATATAATATGATTTGCGAAGTGTTATGTATTCCTCGTCTACACTTCAAATGAATGTAAATGCGACACTTCCTTGTAAGGAAATAGCGTTTGCAGATGTCTACCTATCGTAGCAATAGAGTTCTAATGCTTCTTAAAACGCGATATCGCATCTCATTTCTATGTTTCATGGTAAGATATAATATGATTTGCGAAGTGTCATGTATTCCTCGTCTACACTTCAAATGAATGTAAATGCGACACTTCCTTGCAAGGAAATAGCGTTTGCAGATGTCTATGTATCGTAGCAATAGATATCTAATGCTTCTGAAAACGTGATATCGCATCTCATTTCTATATTTCATGGTAAGATATAATATGATTTGCGAAGTGTCATGTATTCCTCGTCTACGCTTCAAATGAATGTAAATGCGACACTTCCTTGCAAGGAAATAGCGTTTGCAGATGTCTACGTATCGTAGCAATAGAGTTCTTATGATTCTTAAAACGCGATATCGCATCTCATTTCTATGTTTCATGGTAAGATATAATATGATTTGCGAAGTGTTATGTATTCCTCGTCTACACTTCAAATGAATGTAAATGCGACACTTCCTTGTAAGGAAATAGCGTTTGCAGATGTCTACCTATCGTAGCAATAGAGTTCTAATGCTTCTTAAAACGCGATATCGCATCTCATTTCTATGTTTCCTGGTAAGATATAATATGATTTGCGAAGTGTCATGTATTCCTCGTCTACACTTCAAATGAATGTAAATGCGACACTTCCTTGCAAGGAAATAGCGTTTGCAGATGTCTACGTATCGTAGCAATAGAGTACTTATGATTCTTAAAACGCGATATCGCATCTCATTTCTATGTTTCATGGTAAGATATAATATGATTTGCGAAGTGTCATGTATTCCTCGTCTACACTTCAAATGAATGTAAATGCGACACTTCCTTGTAAGGAAATAGCGTTTGCAGATGTCTACCTATCGTAGCAATAGAGTTCTAATGCTTCTTAAAACGCGATATCGCATCTCATTTCTATGTTTCATGGTAAGATATAATATGATTTGCGAAGTGTCATGTATTCCTCGTCTACACTTCAAATGAATGTAAATGCGACACTTCCTTGCAAGGAAATAGCGTTTGCAGATGTCTATGTATCGTAGCAATAGATTTCTAATGCTTCTGAAAACGTGATATCGCATCTCATTTCTATATTTCATGGTAAGATATAATATGATTTGCGAAGTGTCATGTATTCCTCGTCTACACTTCAAATGAATGTAAATGCGACACTTCCTTGCAAGGAAATAGCGTTTGCAGATGCCTACGTATCGTAACAATAGAGTTCTTATGATTCTTAAAACGCGATATCGCATCTCATTTCTATGTATCATGGTAAGATATAATATCATTTGCGAAGTGTTATGTATTCCTCGTCTACACTTCAAATGAATGTAAATGCGACACTTCCTTGCAAGAAAATAGCGTCTGCAAACGTCTACCTATCGTAGCAATAGAGTTCTAATGCTTCTTAAAACGCGATATCGCATCTCATTTCTATATTTCATGGTAAGATATAATATGATTTGCGAAGTGTTATGTATTCCTCGTCTACACTTCAAACGAATGTAAATGCGACACTTCCTTGCAAGGAAATAGCGTTTGCGGATGTCTACGTATCGTAGCAATAGAGTTCTTATGATTCTTAAAACGCGATATCGCATCTCATTTCTATGTTTCATGGTAAGATATAATATGATTTGCGAAGTGTCATGTATTCTTCGTCTACACTTCAAATGAATGTAAATGCGACACTTCCTTGCAAGGAAATAGCGTTTGCAGATGCCTACGTATCGTAGCAATAGAGTTCTTATGATTCTTAAAACGCGATATCGCATCTCATTTCTATGTATCATGGTAAGATATAATATGATTTGCGAAGTGTTATGTATTCCTCGTCTACACTTCAAATGAATGTAAATGCGACACTTCCTTGCAAGAAAATAGCGTTTGCAAACGTCTACCTATCGTAGCAATAGAGTTCTAATGCTTCTTAAAACGCGATATCGCATCTCATTTCTATATTTCATGGTAAGATATAATATGATTTGCGAAGTGTTATGTATTCCTCGTCTACACTTCAAATGAATGTAAATGCGACACTTCCTTGTAAGGAAATAGCGTTTGCAGATGTCTACCTATCGTAGCAATAGAGTTCTAATGCTTCTTAAAACGCGATATCGCATCTCATTTCTATGTTTCATGGTAAGATATAATATGATTTGCGAAGTGTCACGTATTCCTCGTCTACACTTCAAATGAATGTAAATGCGACACTTCCTTGTAAGGAAATAGCGTTTGCAGATGTCTACCTATCGTAGCAATAGAGTTCTAATGCTTCTTAAAACGCGATATCGCATCTCATTTCTATGTTTCATGGTAAGATATAATATGATTTGCGAAGTGTCATGTATTCCTCGTCTACACTTCAAATGAATGTAAATGCGACACTTCCTTGCAAGGAAATAGCGTTTGCAGATGTCTATGTATCGTAGCAATAGATATCTAATGCTTCTGAAAACGTGATATCGCATCTCATTTCTATATTTCATGGTAAGATATAATATGATTTGCGAAGTGTCATGTATTCCTCGTCTACGCTTCAAATGAATGTAAATGCGACACTTCCTTGCAAGGAAATAGCGTTTGCAGATGTCTACGTATCGTAGCAATAGAGTTCTTATGATTCTTAAAACGCGATATCGCATCTCATTTCTATGTTTCATGGTAAGATATAATATGATTTGCGAAGTGTTATGTATTCCTCGTCTACACTTCAAATGAATGTAAATGCGACACTTCCTTGTAAGGAAATAGCGTTTGCAGATGTCTACCTATCGTAGCAATAGAGTTCTAATGCTTCTTAAAACGCGATATCGCATCTCATTTCTATGTTTCCTGGTAAGATATAATATGATTTGCGAAGTGTCATGTATTCCTCGTCTACACTTCAAATGAATGTAAATGCGACACTTCCTTGCAAGGAAATAGCGTTTGCAGATGTCTACGTATCGTAGCAATAGAGTACTTATGATTCTTAAAACGCGATATCGCATCTCATTTCTATGTTTCATGGTAAGATATAATATGATTTGCGAAGTGTCATGTATTCCTCGTCTACACTTCAAATGAATGTAAATGCGACACTTCCTTGTAAGGAAATAGCGTTTGCAGATGTCTACCTATCGTAGCAATAGAGTTCTAATGCTTCTTAAAACGCGATATCGCATCTCATTTCTATGTTTCATGGTAAGATATAATATGATTTGCGAAGTGTCATGTATTCCTCGTCTACACTTCAAATGAATGTAAATGCGACACTTCCTTGCAAGGAAATAGCGTTTGCAGATGTCTATGTATCGTAGCAATAGATTTCTAATGCTTCTGAAAACGTGATATCGCATCTCATTTCTATATTTCATGGTAAGATATAATATGATTTGCGAAGTGTCATGTATTCCTCGTCTACACTTCAAATGAATGTAAATGCGACACTTCCTTGCAAGGAAATAGCGTTTGCAGATGCCTACGTATCGTAACAATAGAGTTCTTATGATTCTTAAAACGCGATATCGCATCTCATTTCTATGTATCATGGTAAGATATAATATCATTTGCGAAGTGTTATGTATTCCTCGTCTACACTTCAAATGAATGTAAATGCGACACTTCCTTGCAAGAAAATAGCGTCTGCAAACGTCTACCTATCGTAGCAATAGAGTTCTAATGCTTCTTAAAACGCGATATCGCATCTCATTTCTATATTTCATGGTAAGATATAATATGATTTGCGAAGTGTTATGTATTCCTCGTCTACACTTCAAACGAATGTAAATGCGACACTTCCTTGCAAGGAAATAGCGTTTGCAGATGTCTACGTATCGTAGCAATAGAGTTCTTATGATTCTTAAAACGCGATATCGCATCTCATTTCTATGTTTCATGGTAAGATATAATATGATTTGCGAAGTGTCATGTATTCTTCGTCTACACTTCAAATGAATGTAAATGCGACACTTCCTTGCAAGGAAATAGCGTTTGCAGATGCCTACGTATCGTAGCAATAGAGTTCTTATGATTCTTAAAACGCGATATCGCATCTCATTTCTATGTATCATGGTAAGATATAATATGATTTGCGAAGTGTTATGTATTCCTCGTCTACACTTCAAATGAATGTAAATGCGACACTTCCTTGCAAGAAAATAGCGTTTGCAAACGTCTACCTATCGTAGCAATAGAGTTCTAATGCTTCTTAAAACGCGATATCGCATCTCATTTCTATATTTCATGGTAAGATATAATATGATTTGCGAAGTGTTATGTATTCCTCGTCTACACTTCAAATGAATGTAAATGCGACACTTCCTTGTAAGGAAATAGCGTTTGCAGATGTCTACCTATCGTAGCAATAGAGTTCTAATGCTTCTTAAAACGCGATATCGCATCTCATTTCTATGTTTCATGGTAAGATATAATATGATTTGCGAAGTGTCACGTATTCCTCGTCTACACTTCAAATGAATGTAAATGCGACACTTCCTTGCAAGGAAATAGCGTTTGCAGATGTCTATGTATCGTAGCAATAGATTTCTAATGCTTTTGAAAACGTGATATCGCATCTCATTTCTATGTATCATGGTAAGATATAATATGATTTGCGAAGTGTTATGTATTCCTCGTCTACACTTCAACCGAATGTAAATGCGACACTTCCTTGCAAGGAAATAGCGTTTGCAGATGTCTACGTATCGTAGCAATAGAGTTCTAATGCTTCTTAAAACGCGATATCGCATCTCATTTCTACATTTCATGGTAAGATATAATATGATTTGCGAAGTGTTATGTATTCCTCGTCTACACTTCAAACGAATGTAAATGCGACACTTCCTTGCAAGGAAATAGCGTTTGCAGATGTCTACGTATCGTAGCAATAGAGTTCTTATGATTCTTAAAACGCGATATCGCATCTCATTTCTATGTTTCATGGTAAGATATAATATGATTTGCGAAGTGTCATGTATTCTTCGTCTACACTTCAAATGAATGTAAATGCGACACTTCCTTGCAAGGAAATAGCGTTTGCAGATGCCTACGTATCGTAGCAATAGAGTTCTTATGATTCTTAAAACGCGATATCGCATCTCATTTCTATGTATCATGGTAAGATATAATATGATTTGCGAAGTGTTATGTATTCCTCGTCTACACTTCAAATGAATGTAAATGCGACACTTCCTTGCAAGAAAATAGCGTTTGCAAACGTCTACCTATCGTAGCAATAGAGTTCTAATGCTTCTTAAAACGCGATATCGCATCTCATTTCTATATTTCATGGTAAGATATAATATGATTTGCGAAGTGTTATGTATTCCTCGTCTACACTTCAAATGAATGTAAATGCGACACTTCCTTGTAAGGAAATAGCGTTTGCAGATGTCTACCTATCGTAGCAATAGAGTTCTAATGCTTCTTAAAACGCGATATCGCATCTCATTTCTATGTTTCATGGTAAGATATAATATGATTTGCGAAGTGTCATGTATTCCTCGTCTACACTTCAAATGAATGTAAATGCGACACTTCCTTGCAAGGAAATAGCGTTTGCAGATGTCTATGTATCGTAGCAATAGATTTCTAATGCTTTTGAAAACGTGATATCGCATCTCATTTCTATGTATCATGGTAAGATATAATATGATTTGCGAAGTGTTATGTATTCCTCGTCTACAATTCAAACGAATGTAAATGCGACACTTCCTTGCAAGGAAATAGCGTTTGCAGATGTCTACGTATCGTAGCAATAGAGTTCTAATGCTTCTTAAAACGCGATATCGCATCCCATTTCTACATTTCATGGTAAGATATAATATGATTTGCGAAGTGTTATGTATTCCTCGTCTACACTTCAAACGAATGTAAATGCGACACTTCCTTGCAAGGAAATAGCGTTTGCAGATGTCTACGTATCGTAGCAATAGAGTTCTTATGATTCTTAAAACGCGATATCGCATCTCATTTCTATGTTTCCTGGTAAGATATAATATGATTTGCGAAGTGTTATGTATTCCTCGTCTACACTTCAAATGAATGTAAATGCGACACTTCCTTGCAAGAAAATAGCGTTTGCAAACGTCTACCTATCGTAGCAATAGAGTTCTAATGCTTCTTAAAACGCGATATCGCATCTCATTTCTATATTTCATGGTAAGATATAATATGATTTGCGAAGTGTTATGTATTCCTCGTCTACACTTCAAACGAATGTAAATGCGACACTTCCTTGCAAGGAAATAGCGTTTGCTGATGTCTACGTATCGTAGCAATAGAGTTCTTATGATTCTTAAAACGCGATATCGCATCTCATTTCTATGTTTCCTGGTAAGATATAATATGATTTGCGAAGTGTCATGTATTCCTCGTCTACACTTCAAATGAATGTAAATGCGACACTTCCTTGCAAGGAAATAGCGTTTGCAGATGTCTACGTATCGTAGCAATAGGGTTCTTATGATTCTTAAAACGCGATATCGCATCTCATTTCTATGTTTCATGGTAAGATATAATATGATTTGCAAAGTGTCATGTATTCTTCGTCTACACTTCAAATGAATGTAAATGCGACACTTCCTTGCAAGGAAATAGCGTTTGCAGATGCCTACGTATCGTAACAATAGAGTTCTTATGATTCTTAAAACGCGATATCGCATCTCATTTCTATGTATCATGGTAAGATATAATATGATTTGCGAAGTGTTATGTATTCCTCGTCTACACTTCAAATGAATGTAAATGCGACACATCCTTGCAAGAAAGTAGCGTTTGCAAACGTCTACCTATCGTAGCAATAGAGTTCTAATGCTTCTTAAAACGCGATATCGCATCTCATTTCTATATTTCATGGTAAGATATAATATGATTTGCGAAGTGTTATGTATTCCTCGTCTACACTTCAAACGAATGTAAATGCGACACTTCCTTGCAAGAAAATAGCGTTTGCAAACGTCTACCTATCGTAGCAATAGAGTTCTAATGCTTCTTAAAACGCGATATCGCATCTCATTTCTATATTTCATGGTAAGATATAATATGATTTGCGAAGTGTTATGTATTCCTCGTCTACACTTCAAACGAATGTAAATGCGACACTTCCTTGCAAGGAAATAGCGTTTGCAGATGTCTACGTATCGTAGCAATAGAGTTCTTATGATTCTTAAAACGCGATATCGCATCTCATTTCTATGTTTCCTGGTAAGATATAATATGATTTGCGAAGTGTCATGTATTCCTCGTCTACACTTCAAATGAATGTAAATGCGACACTTCCTTGCAAGGAAATAGCGTTTGCAAACGTCTACCTATCGTAGCAGTAGAGTTCTAATGCTTCTTAAAACGCGATATCGCATCTCATTTCTATATTTCATGGTAAGATATAATATGATTTGCGAAGTGTTATGTATTCCTCGTCTACACTTCAAACGAATGTAAATGCGACACTTCCTTGCAAGGAAATAGCGTTTGCAGATGTCTACGTATCGTAGCAATAGAGTTCTAATGCTTCTTAAAACGCGATATTGCATCTCATTTCTACATTTCATGGTAAGATATAATATGATTTGCGAAGTGTTATGTATTCCTCGTCTACACTTCAAACGAATGTAAATGCGACACTTCCTTGCAAGGAAATAGCGTTTGCAGATGTCTACGTATCGTAGCAATAGAGTTCTTATGATTCTTAAAACGCGATATCGCATCTCATTTCTATGTTTCCTGGTAAGATATAATATGATTTGCGAAGTGTCATGTATTCCTCGTCTACACTTCAAATGAATGTAAATGCGACACTTCCTTGCAAGGAAATAGCGTTTGCAGATGTCTACGTATCGTAGCAATAGAGTTCTTATGATTCTTAAAACGCGATATCGCATCTCATTTCTATGTTTCATGGTAAGATATAATATGATTTGCGAAGTGTCATGTATTCTTCGTCTACACTTCAAATGAATGTAAATGCGACACTTCCTTGCAAGGAAATAGCGTTTGCAGATGCCTACGTATCGTAGCAATAGAGTTCTTATGATTCTTAAAACGCGATATCGCATCTCATTTCTATGTATCATGGTAAGATATAATATGATTTGCGAAGTGTTATGTATTCCTCGTCTACACTTCAAATGAATGTAAATGCGACACTTCCTTGCAAGAAAATAGCGTTTGCAAACGTCTACCTATCGTAGCAATAGAGTTCTAATGCTTCTTAAAACGCGATATCGCATCTCATTTCTATATTTCATGGTAAGATATAATATGATTTGCGAAGTGTTATGTATTCCTCGTCTACACTTCAAATGAATGTAAATGCGACACTTCCTTGCAAGAAAATAGCGTTTGCAAACGTCTACCTATCGTAGCAATAGAGTTCTAATGCTTCTTAAAACGCGATATCGCATCTCATTTCTATATTTCATGGTAAGATATAATATGATTTGCGAAGTGTTATGTATTCCTCGTCTACACTTCAAACGAATGTAAATGCGACACTTCCTTGCAAGGAAATAGCGTTTGCAGATGTCTACGTATCGTAGCAATAGAGTTCTTATGATTCTTAAAACGCGATATCGCACCTCATTTCTATGTTTCCTGGTAAGATATAATATGATTTGCGAAGTGTCATGTATTCCTCGTCTACACTTCAAATGAATGTAAATGCGACACTTCCTTGCAAGGAAATAGCGTTTGCAGATGTCTACGTATCGTAGCAATAGAGTTCTTATGATTCTTAAAACGCGATATCGCATCTCATTTCTATGTTTCATGGTAAGATATAATATGATTTGCGAAGTGTTATGTATTCCTCATCTACGCTTCAAATGAATGTAAATGCGACACTTCCTTGTAAGGAAATAGCGTTTGCAGATGTCTACCTATCGTAGCAATAGAGTTCTAATGCTTCTTAAAACGCGATATCGCATCTCATTTCTATGTTTCCTGGTAAGATATAATATGATTTGCGAAGTGTCATGTATTCCTCGTCTACACTTCAAATGAATGTAAATGCGACACTTCCTTGCAAGGAAATAGCGTTTGCAGATGTCTACGTATCGTAGCAATAGAGTTCTTATGATTCTTAAAACGCGATATCGCATCTCATTTCTATGTTTCATGGTAAGATATAATATGATTTGCGAAGTGTTATGTATTCCTCGTCTACACTTCAAATGAATGTAAATGCGACACTTCCTTGTAAGGAAATAGCGTTTGCAGATGTCTACCTATCGTAGCAATAGAGTTCTAATGCTTCTTAAAACGCGATATCGCATCTCATTTCTATGTTTCATGGTAAGATATAATATGATTTGCGAAGTGTCATGTATTCCTCGTCTACACTTCAAATGAATGTAAATGCGACACTTCCTTGCAAGGAAATAGCGTTTGCAGATGTCTATGTATCGTAGCAATAGATATCTAATGCTTCTGAAAACGTGATATCGCATCTCATTTCTATATTTCATGGTAAGATATAATATGATTTGCGAAGTGTCATGTATTCCTCGTCTACGCTTCAAATGAATGTAAATGCGACACTTCCTTGCAAGGAAATAGCGTTTGCAGATGTCTACGTATCGTAGCAATAGAGTTCTTATGATTCTTAAAACGCGATATCGCATCTCATTTCTATGTTTCATGGTAAGATATAATATGATTTGCGAAGTGTTATGTATTCCTCGTCTACACTTCAAATGAATGTAAATGCGACACTTCCTTGTAAGGAAATAGCGTTTGCAGATGTCTACCTATCGTAGCAATAGAGTTCTAATGCTTCTTAAAACGCGATATCGCATCTCATTTCTATGTTTCCTGGTAAGATATAATATGATTTGCGAAGTGTCATGTATTCCTCGTCTACACTTCAAATGAATGTAAATGCGACACTTCCTTGCAAGGAAATAGCGTTTGCAGATGTCTACGTATCGTAGCAATAGAGTACTTATGATTCTTAAAACGCGATATCGCATCTCATTTCTATGTTTCATGGTAAGATATAATATGATTTGCGAAGTGTCATGTATTCCTCGTCTACACTTCAAATGAATGTAAATGCGACACTTCCTTGTAAGGAAATAGCGTTTGCAGATGTCTACCTATCGTAGCAATAGAGTTCTAATGCTTCTTAAAACGCGATATCGCATCTCATTTCTATGTTTCATGGTAAGATATAATATGATTTGCGAAGTGTCATGTATTCCTCGTCTACACTTCAAATGAATGTAAATGCGACACTTCCTTGCAAGGAAATAGCGTTTGCAGATGTCTATGTATCGTAGCAATAGATTTCTAATGCTTCTGAAAACGTGATATCGCATCTCATTTCTATATTTCATGGTAAGATATAATATGATTTGCGAAGTGTCATGTATTCCTCGTCTACACTTCAAATGAATGTAAATGCGACACTTCCTTGCAAGGAAATAGCGTTTGCAGATGCCTACGTATCGTAACAATAGAGTTCTTATGATTCTTAAAACGCGATATCGCATCTCATTTCTATGTATCATGGTAAGATATAATATCATTTGCGAAGTGTTATGTATTCCTCGTCTACACTTCAAATGAATGTAAATGCGACACTTCCTTGCAAGAAAATAGCGTCTGCAAACGTCTACCTATCGTAGCAATAGAGTTCTAATGCTTCTTAAAACGCGATATCGCATCTCATTTCTATATTTCATGGTAAGATATAATATGATTTGCGAAGTGTTATGTATTCCTCGTCTACACTTCAAACGAATGTAAATGCGACACTTCCTTGCAAGGAAATAGCGTTTGCAGATGCCTACGTATCGTAGCAATAGAGTTCTTATGATTCTTAAAACGCGATATCGCATCTCATTTCTATGTATCATGGTAAGATATAATATGATTTGCGAAGTGTTATGTATTCCTCGTCTACACTTCAAATGAATGTAAATGCAACACATCCTTGCAAGAAAATAGCGTTTGCAAACGTCTACCTATCGTAGCAATAGAGTTCTAATGCTTCTTAAAACGCGATATCGCATCTCATTTCTATATTTCATGGTAAGATATAATATGATTTGCGAAGTGTTATGTATTCCTCGTCTACACTTCAAATGAATGTAAATGCGACACTTCCTTGCAAGAAAATAGCGTTTGCAAACGTCTACCTATCGTAGCAATAGAGTTCTAATGCTTCTTAAAACGCGATATCGCCTCTCATTTCTATATTTCATGGTAAGATATAATATGATTTGCGAAGTGTTATGTATTCCTCGTCTACACTTCAAACGAATGTAAATGCGACACTTCCTTGCAAGGAAATAGCGTTTGCAGATGTCTACGTATCGTAGCAATAGAGTTCTTATGATTCTTAAAGCGCGATATCGCATCTCATTTCTATGTTTCCTGGTAAGATATAATATGATTTGCGAAGTGTCATGTATTCCTCGTCTACACTTCAAATGAATGTAAATGCGACACTTCCTTGCAAGGAAATAGCGTTTGCAAACGTCTACCTATCGTAGCAATAGAGTTCTAATGCTTCTTATAACGCGATATCGCATCTCATTTCTATATTTCATGGTAAGATATAATACGATTTGCGAAGTGTTATGTATTCCTCGTCTACACTTCAAACGAATGTAAATGCGACACTTCCTTGCAAGGAAATAGCGTTTGCAGATGTCTATGTATCGTAGCAATAGATATCTAATGCTTCTGAAAACGTGATATCGCATCTCATTTCTATATTTCATGGTAAGATATAATATGATTTGCGAAGTGTCATGTATTCCTCGTCTACACTTCAAATGAATGTAAATGCGACACTTCCTTGCAAGGAAATAGCGTTTGCAGATGTCTACGTATCGTAGCAATAGAGTTCTTATGATTCTTAAAACGCGATATCGCATCTCATTTCTATGTTTCATGGTAAGATATAATATGATTTGCGAAGTGTTATGTATTCCTCGTCTACACTTCAAGTGAATGTAAATGCGACACTTCCTTGTAAGGAAATAGCGTTTGCAGATGTCTACCTATCGTAGCAATAGAGTTCTAATGCTTCTTAAAACGCGATATCGCATCTCATTTCTATGTTTCATGGTAAGATATAATATGATTTGCGAAGTGTCATGTATTCCTCGTCTACACTTCAAATGAATGTAAATGCGACACTTCCTTGCAAGGAAATAGCGTTTGCAGATGTCTATGTATCGTAGCAATAGATATCTAATGCTTCTGAAAACGTGATATCGCATCTCATTTCTATATTTCATGGTAAGATATAATATGATTTGCGAGGTGTCATGTATTCCTCGTCTACACTTCAAATGAATGTAAATGCGACACTTCCTTGCAAGGAAATAGCGTTTGCAGATGTCTACGTATCGTAGCAATAGAGTTCTTATGATTCTTAAAACGCGATATCGCATCTCATTTCTATGTTTCATGGTAAGATATAATATGATTTGCGAAGTGTTATGTATTCCTCGTCTACACTTCAAATGAATGTAAATGCGACACTTCCTTGTAAGGAAATAGCATTTGCAGATGTCTACCTATCGTAGCAATAGAGTTCTAATGCTTCTTAAAACGCGATATCGCATCTCATTTCTATGTTTCCTGGTAAGATATAATATGATTTGCGAAGTGTCATGTATTCCTCGTCTACACTTCAAATGAATGTAAATGCGACACTTCCTTGCAAGGAAATAGCGTTTGCAAACGTCTACCTATCGTAGCAATAGAGTTCTAATGCTTCTTAAAACGCGATATCGCATCTCATTTCTATATTTCATGGTAAGATATAATATGATTTGCGAAGTGTTATGTATTCCTCGTCTACACTTCAAATGAATGTAAATGCGACACTTCCTTGCAAGAAAATAGCGTTTGCAAACGTCTACCTATCGTAGCAATAGATTTCTAATGCTTCTTAAAACGCGATATCGCATCTCATTTCTATATTTCATGGTAAGATATAATATGATTTGCGAAGTGTTATGTATTCCTCGTCTACACTTCAAACGAATGTAAATGCGACACTTCCTTGCAAGGAAATAGCGTTTGCAGATGTCTACGTATCGTAGCAATAGAGTTCTTATGATTCTTAAAACGCGATATCGCATCTCATTTCTATGTTTCCTGGTAAGATATAATATGATTTGCGAAGTGTCATGTATTCCTCGTCTACACTTCAAATGAATGTAAATGCGACACTTCCTTGCAAGGAAATAGCGTTTGCAGATGTCTACGTATCGTAGCAATAGAGTTCTTATGATTCTTAAAACGCGATATCGCATCTCATTTCTATGTTTCATGGTAAGATATAATATGATTTGCGAAGTGTTATGTATTCCTCGTCTACACTTCAAATGAATGTAAATGCGACACTTCCTTGTAAGGAAATAGCGTTTGCAGATGTCTACCTATCGTAGCAATAGAGTTCTAATGCTTCTTAAAACGCGATATCGCATCTCATTTCTATGTTTCCTGGTAAGATATAATATGATTTGCGAAGTGTCATGTATTCCTCGTCTACACTTCAAATGAATGTAAATGCGACACTTCCTTGCAAGGAAATAGCGTTTGCAGATGTCTACGTATCGTAGCAATAGAGTTCTTATGATTCTTAAAACGCGATATCGCATCTCATTTCTATGTTTCATGGTAAGATATAATATGATTTGCGAAGTGTTATGTATTCCTCGTCTACACTTCAAATGAATGTAAATGCGACACTTCCTTGTAAGGAAATAGCGTTTGCAGATGTCTACCTATCGTAGCAATAGAGTTCTAATGCTTCTTAAAACGCGATATCGCATCTCATTTCTATGTTTCATGGTAAGATATAATATGATTTGCGAAGTGTCATGTATTCCTCGTCTACACTTCAAATGAATGTAAATGCGACACTTCCTTGCAAGGAAATAGCGTTTGCAGATGTCTATGTATCGTAGCAATAGATATCTAATGCTTCTGAAAACGTGATATCGCATCTCATTTCTATATTTCATGGCAAGATATAATATGATTTGCGAAGTGTCATGTATTCCTCGTCTACACTTCAAATGAATGTAAATGCGACACTTCCTTGCAAGGAAATAGCGTTTGCAGATGTCTACGTATCGTAGCAATAGAGTTCTTATGATTCTTAAAACGCGATATCGCATCTCATTTCTATGTTTCATGGTAAGATATAATATGATTTGCGAAGTGTTATGTATTCCTCGTCTACACTTCAAATGAATGTAAATGCGACACTTCCTTGTAAGGAAATAGCATTTGCAGATGTCTACCTATCGTAGCAATAGAGTTCTAATGCTTCTTAAAACGCGATATCGCATCTCATTTCTATGTTTCCTGGTAAGATATAATATGATTTGCGAAGTGTCATGTATTCCTCGTCTACACTTCAAATGAATGTAAATGCGACACTTCCTTGCAAGGAAATAGCGTTTGCAGATGTCTACGTATCGTAGCAATAGAGTTCTTATGATTCTTAAAACGCGATATCGTATCTCATTTCTATGTTTCATGGTAAGATATAATATGATTTGCGAAGTGTTATGTATTCCTCGTCTACACTTCAAATGAATGTAAATGCGACACTTCCTTGTAAGGAAATAGCGTTTGCAGATGTCTACCTATCGTAGCAATAGAGTTCTAATGCTTCTTAATACGCGATATCGCATCTCATTTCTATGTTTCATGGTAAGATATAATATGATTTGCGAAGTGTCATGTATTCCTCGTCTACACTTCAAATGAATGTAAATGCGACACTTCCTTGCAAGGAAATAGCGTTTGCAGATGTCTATGTATCGTAGCAATAGATTTCTAATGCTTCTGAAAACGTGATATCGCATCTCATTTCTATATTTCATGGTAAGATATAATATGATTTGCGAAGTGTCATGTATTCCTCGTCTACACTTCAAATGAATGTAAATGCGACACTTCCTTGCAAGGAAATAGCGTTTGCAGATGCCTACGTATCGTAACAATAGAGTTCTTATGATTCTTAAAACGCGATATCGCATCTCATTTCTATGTATCATGGTAAGATATAATATCATTTGCGAAGTGTTATGTATTCCTCGTCTACACTTCAAATGAATGTAAATGCGACACTTCCTTGCAAGAAAATAGCGTCTGCAAACGTCTACCTATCGTAGCAATAGAGTTCTAATGCTTCTTAAAACGCGATATCGCATCTCATTTCTATATTTCATAGTAAGATATAATATGATTTGCGAAGTGTTATGTATTCCTCGTCTACACTTCAAACGAATGTAAATGCGACACTTCCTTGCCAGGAAATAGCGTTTGCAGATGCCTACGTATCGTAACAATAGAGTTCTTATGATTCTTAAAACGCGATATCGCATCTCATTTCTATGTATCATGGTAAGATATAATATGATTTGCGAAGTGTTATGTATTCCTCGTCTACACTTCAAATGAATGTAAATGCAACACATCCTTGCAAGAAAATAGCGTTTGCAAACGTCTACCTATCGTAGCAATAGAGTTCTAATGCTTCTTAAAACGCGATATCGCATCTCATTTCTATATTTCATGGTAAGATATAATATGATTTGCGAAGTGTTATGTATTCCTCGTCTACACTTCAAATGAATGTAAATGCGACACTTCCTTGCAAGAAAATAGCGTTTGCAAACGTCTACCTATCGTAGCAATAGAGTTCTAATGCTTCTTAAAACGCGATATCGCCTCTCATTTCTATATTTCATGGTAAGATATAATATGATTTGCGAAGTGTTATGTATTCCTCGTCTACACTTCAAACGAATGTAAATGCGACACTTCCTTGCAAGGAAATAGCGTTTGCAGATGTCTACGTATCGTAGCAATAGAGTTCTTATGATTCTTAAAGCGCGATATCGCATCTCATTTCTATGTTTCCTGGTAAGATATAATATGATTTGCGAAGTGTCATGTATTCCTCGTCTACACTTCAAATGAATGTAAATGCGACACTTCCTTGCAAGGAAATAGCGTTTGCAAACGTCTACCTATCGTAGCAATAGAGTTCTAATGCTTCTTATAACGCGATATCGCATCTCATTTCTATATTTCATGGTAAGATATAATATGATTTGCGAAGTGTTATGTATTCCTCGTCTACACTTCAAACGAATGTAAATGCGACACTTCCTTGCAAGGAAATAGCGTTTGCAGATGTCTATGTATCGTAGCAATAGATATCTAATGCTTCTGAAAACGTGATATCGCATCTCATTTCTATATTTCATGGTAAGATATAATATGATTTGCGAAGTGTCATGTATTCCTCGTCTACACTTCAAATGAATGTAAATGCGACACTTCCTTGCAAGGAAATAGCGTTTGCAGATGTCTACGTATCGTAGCAATAGAGTTCTTATGATTCTTAAAACGCGATATCGCATCTCATTTCTATGTTTCATGGTAAGATATAATATGATTTGCGAAGTGTTATGTATTCCTCGTCTACACTTCAAATGAATGTAAATGCGACACTTCCTTCTAAGGAAATAGCGTTTGCAGATGTCTACCTATCGTAGCAATAGAGTTCTAATGCTTCTTAAAACGCGATATCGCATCTCATTTCTATGTTTCCTGGTAAGATATAATATGATTTGCGAAGTGTCATGTATTCCTCGTCTACACTTCAAATGAATGTAAATGCGACACTTCCTTGCAAGGAAATAGCGTTTGCAGATGTCTACGTATCGTAGCAATAGAGTTCTTATGATTCTTAAAACGCGATATCGCATCTCATTTCTATGTTTCATGGTAAGATATAATATGATTTGCGAAGTGTTATGTATTCCTCGTCTACACTTCAAATGAATGTAAATGCGACACTTCCTTGTAAGGAAATAGCGTTTGCAGATGTCTACCTATCGTAGCAATAGAGTTCTAATGCTTCTTAAAACGCGATATCGCATCTCATTTCTATGTTTCCTGGTAAGATATAATATGATTTGCGAAGTGTCATGTATTCCTCGTCTACACTTCAAATGAATGTAAATGCGACACTTCCTTGCAAGGAAATAGCGTTTGCAGATGTCTACGTATCGTAGCAATAGAGTTCTTATGATTCTTAAAACGCGATATCGCATCTCATTTCTATGTTTCATGGTAAGATATAATATGATTTGCGAAGTGTTATGTATTCCTCGTCTACACTTCAAATGAATGTAAATGCGACACTTCCTTGTAAGGAAATAGCGTTTGCAGATGTCTACCTATCGTAGCAATAGAGTTCTAATGCTTCTTAAAACGCGATATCGCATCTCATTTCTATGTTTCATGGTAAGATATAATATGATTTGCGAAGTGTCATGTATTCCTCGTCTACACTTCAAATGAATGTAAATGCGACACTTCCTTGCAAGGAAATAGCGTTTGCAGATGTCTATGTATCGTAGCAATAGATATCTAATGCTTCTGAAAACGTGATATCGCATCTCATTTCTATATTTCATGGTAAGATATAATATGATTTGCGAGGTGTCATGTATTCCTCGTCTACACTTCAAATGAATGTAAATGCGACACTTCCTTGCAAGGAAATAGCGTTTGCAGATGTCTACGTATCGTAGCAATAGAGTTCTTATGATTCTTAAAACGCGATATCGCATCTCATTTCTATGTTTCATGGTAAGATATAATATGATTTGCGAAGTGTTATGTATTCCTCGTCTACACTTCAAATGAATGTAAATGCGACACTTCCTTGTAAGGAAATAGCATTTGCAGATGTCTACCTATCGTAGCAATAGAGTTCTAATGCTTCTTAAAACGCGATATCGCATCTCATTTCTATGTTTCCTGGTAAGATATAATATGATTTGCGAAGTGTCATGTATTCCTCGTCTACACTTCAAATGAATGTAAATGCGACACTTCCTTGCAAGGAAATAGCGTTTGCAGATGTCTACGTATCGTAGCAATAGAGTTCTTATGATTCTTAAAACGCGATATCGCATCTCATTTCTATGTTTCATGGTAAGATATAATATGATTTGCGAAGTGTTATGTATTCCTCGTCTACACTTCAAATGAATGTAAATGCGACACTTCCTTGTAAGGAAATAGCGTTTGCAGATGTCTACCTATCGTAGCAATAGAGTTCTAATGCTTCTTAATACGCGATATCGCATCTCATTTCTATGTTTCATGGTAAGATATAATATGATTTGCGAAGTGTCATGTATTCCTCGTCTACACTTCAAATGAATGTAAATGCGACACTTCCTTGCAAGGAAATAGCGTTTGCAGATGTCTATGTATCGTAGCAATAGATTTCTAATGCTTCTGAAAACGTGATATCGCATCTCATTTCTATATTTCATGGTAAGATATAATATGATTTGCGAAGTGTCATGTATTCCTCGTCTACACTTCAAATGAATGTAAATGCGACACTTCCTTGCAAGGAAATAGCGTTTGCAGATGCCTACGTATCGTAACAATAGAGTTCTTATGATTCTTAAAACGCGATATCGCATCTCATTTCTATGTATCATGGTAAGATATAATATCATTTGCGAAGTGTTATGTATTCCTCGTCTACACTTCAAATGAATGTAAATGCGACACTTCCTTGCAAGAAAATAGCGTCTGCAAACGTCTACCTATCGTAGCAATAGAGTTCTAATGCTTCTTAAAACGCGATATCGCATCTCATTTCTATGTATCATGGTAAGATATAATATGATTTGCGAAGTGTTATGTATTCCTCGTCTACACTTCAAATGAATGTAAATGCAACACATCCTTGCAAGAAAATAGCGTTTGCAAACGTCTACCTATCGTAGCAATAGAGTTCTAATGCTTCTTAAAACGCGATATCGCATCTCATTTCTATATTTCATGGTAAGATATAATATGATTTGCGAAGTGTTATGTATTCCTCGTCTACACTTCAAATGAATGTAAATGCGACACTTCCTTGCAAGAAAATAGCGTTTGCAAACGTCTACCTATCGTAGCAATAGAGTTCTAATGCTTCTTAAAACGCGATATCGCCTCTCATTTCTATATTTCATGGTAAGATATAATATGATTTGCGAAGTGTTATGTATTCCTCGTCTACACTTCAAACGAATGTAAATGCGACACTTCCTTGCAAGGAAATAGCGTTTGCAGATGTCTACGTATCGTAGCAATAGAGTTCTTATGATTCTTAAAGCGCGATATCGCATCTCATTTCTATGTTTCCTGGTAAGATATAATATGATTTGCGAAGTGTCATGTATTCCTCGTCTACACTTCAAATGAATGTAAATGCGACACTTCCTTGCAAGGAAATAGCGTTTGCAAACGTCTACCTATCGTAGCAATAGAGTTCTAATGCTTCTTATAACGCGATATCGCATCTCATTTCTATATTTCATGGTAAGATATAATATGATTTGCGAAGTGTTATGTATTCCTCGTCTACACTTCAAACGAATGTAAATGCGACACTTCCTTGCAAGGAAATAGCGTTTGCAGATGTCTATGTATCGTAGCAATAGATATCTAATGCTTCTGAAAACGTGATATCGCATCTCATTTCTATATTTCATGGTAAGATATAATATGATTTGCGAAGTGTCATGTATTCCTCGTCTACACTTCAAATGAATGTAAATGCGACACTTCCTTGCAAGGAAATAGCGTTTGCAGATGTCTACGTATCGTAGCAATAGAGTTCTTATGATTCTTAAAACGCGATATCGCATCTCATTTCTATGTTTCATGGTAAGATATAATATGATTTGCGAAGTGTTATGTATTCCTCGTCTACACTTCAAATGAATGTAAATGCGACACTTCCTTCTAAGGAAATAGCGTTTGCAGATGTCTACCTATCGTAGCAATAGAGTTCTAATGCTTCTTAAAACGCGATATCGCATCTCATTTCTATGTTTCCTGGTAAGATATAATATGATTTGCGAAGTGTCATGTATTCCTCGTCTACACTTCAAATGAATGTAAATGCGACACTTCCTTGCAAGGAAATAGCGTTTGCAGATGTCTACGTATCGTAGCAATAGAGTTCTTATGATTCTTAAAACGCGATATCGCATCTCATTTCTATGTTTCATGGTAAGATATAATATGATTTGCGAAGTGTTATGTATTCCTCGTCTACACTTCAAATGAATGTAAATGCGACACTTCCTTGTAAGGAAATAGCGTTTGCAGATGTCTACCTATCGTAGCAATAGAGTTCTAATGCTTCTTAAAACGCGATATCGCATCTCATTTCTATGTTTCCTGGTAAGATATAATATGATTTGCGAAGTGTCATGTATTCCTCGTCTACACTTCAAATGAATGTAAATGCGACACTTCCTTGCAAGGAAATAGCGTTTGCAGATGTCTACGTATCGTAGCAATAGAGTTCTTATGATTCTTAAAACGCGATATCGCATCTCATTTCTATGTTTCATGGTAAGATATAATATGATTTGCGAAGTGTTATGTATTCCTCGTCTACACTTCAAATGAATGTAAATGCGACACTTCCTTGTAAGGAAATAGCGTTTGCAGATGTCTACCTATCGTAGCAATAGAGTTCTAATGCTTCTTAAAACGCGATATCGCATCTCATTTCTATGTTTCATGGTAAGATATAATATGATTTGCGAAGTGTCATGTATTCCTCGTCTACACTTCAAATGAATGTAAATGCGACACTTCCTTGCAAGGAAATAGCGTTTGCAGATGTCTATGTATCGTAGCAATAGATATCTAATGCTTCTGAAAACGTGATATCGCATCTCATTTCTATATTTCATGGTAAGATATAATATGATTTGCGAGGTGTCATGTATTCCTCGTCTACACTTCAAATGAATGTAAATGCGACACTTCCTTGCAAGGAAATAGCGTTTGCAGATGTCTACGTATCGTAGCAATAGAGTTCTTATGATTCTTAAAACGCGATATCGCATCTCATTTCTATGTTTCATGGTAAGATATAATATGATTTGCGAAGTGTTATGTATTCCTCGTCTACACTTCAAATGAATGTAAATGCGACACTTCCTTGTAAGGAAATAGCATTTGCAGATGTCTACCTATCGTAGCAATAGAGTTCTAATGCTTCTTAAAACGCGATATCGCATCTCATTTCTATGTTTCCTGGTAAGATATAATATGATTTGCGAAGTGTCATGTATTCCTCGTCTACACTTCAAATGAATGTAAATGCGACACTTCCTTGCAAGGAAATAGCGTTTGCAGATGTCTACGTATCGTAGCAATAGAGTTCTTATGATTCTTAAAACGCGATATCGCATCTCATTTCTATGTTTCATGGTAAGATATAATATGATTTGCGAAGTGTTATGTATTCCTCGTCTACACTTCAAATGAATGTAAATGCGACACTTCCTTGTAAGGAAATAGCGTTTGCAGATGTCTACCTATCGTAGCAATAGAGTTCTAATGCTTCTTAATACGCGATATCGCATCTCATTTCTATGTTTCATGGTAAGATATAATATGATTTGCGAAGTGTCATGTATTCCTCGTCTACACTTCAAATGAATGTAAATGCGACACTTCCTTGCAAGGAAATAGCGTTTGCAGATGTCTATGTATCGTAGCAATAGATTTCTAATGCTTCTGAAAACGTGATATCGCATCTCATTTCTATATTTCATGGTAAGATATAATATGATTTGCGAAGTGTCATGTATTCCTCGTCTACACTTCAAATGAATGTAAATGCGACACTTCCTTGCAAGGAAATAGCGTTTGCAGATGCCTACGTATCGTAACAATAGAGTTCTTATGATTCTTAAAACGCGATATCGCATCTCATTTCTATGTATCATGGTAAGATATAATATCATTTGCGAAGTGTTATGTATTCCTCGTCTACACTTCAAATGAATGTAAATGCGACACTTCCTTGCAAGAAAATAGCGTCTGCAAACGTCTACCTATCGTAGCAATAGAGTTCTAATGCTTCTTAAAACGCGATATCGCATCTCATTTCTATATTTCATGGTAAGATATAATATGATTTGCGAAGTGTTATGTATTCCTCGTCTACACTTCAAACGAATGTAAATGCGACACTTCCTTGCAAGGAAATAGCGTTTGCAGATGCCTACGTATCGTAACAATAGAGTTCTTATGATTCTTAAAACGCGATATCGCATCTCATTTCTATGTATCATGGTAAGATATAATATGATTTGCGAAATGTTATGTATTCCTCGTCTACACTTCAAATGAATGTAAATGCAACACATCCTTGCAAGAAAATAGCGCTTGCAAACGTCTACCTATCGTAGCAATAGAGTTCTAATGCTTCTTAAAACGCGATATCGCATCTCATTTCTATATTTCATGGTAAGATATAATATGATTTGCGAAGTGTTATGTATTCCTCGTCTACACTTCAAATGAATGTAAATGCGACACTTCCTTGCAAGAAAATAGCGTTTGCAAACGTCTACCTATCGTAGCAATAGAGTTCTAATGCTTCTTAAAACGCGATATCGCCTCTCATTTCTATATTTCATGGTAAGATATAATATGATTTGCGAAGTGTTATGTATTCCTCGTCTACACTTCAAACGAATGTAAATGCGACACTTCCTTGCAAGGAAATAGCGTTTGCAGATGTCTACGTATCGTAGCAATAGAGTTCTTATGATTCTTAAAGCGCGATATCGCATCTCATTTCTATGTTTCCTGGTAAGATATAATATGATTTGCGAAGTGTCATGTATTCCTCGTCTACACTTCAAATGAATGTAAATGCGACACTTCCTTGCAAGGAAATAGCGTTTGCAAACGTCTACCTATCGTAGCAATAGAGTTCTAATGCTTCTTATAACGCGATATCGCATCTCATTTCTATATTTCATGGTAAGATATAATATGATTTGCGAAGTGTTATGTATTCCTCGTCTACACTTCAAACGAATGTAAATGCGACACTTCCTTGCAAGGAAATAGCGTTTGCAGATGTCTATGTATCGTAGCAATAGATATCTAATGCTTCTGAAAACGTGATATCGCATCTCATTTCTATATTTCATGGTAAGATATAATATGATTTGCGAAGTGTCATGTATTCCTCGTCTACACTTCAAATGAATGTAAATGCGACACTTCCTTGCAAGGAAATAGCGTTTGCAGATGTCTACGTATCGTAGCAATAGAGTTCTTATGATTCTTAAAACGCGATATCGCATCTCATTTCTATGTTTCATGGTAAGATATAATATGATTTGCGAAGTGTTATGTATTCCTCGTCTACACTTCAAATGAATGTAAATGCGACACTTCCTTCTAAGGAAATAGCGTTTGCAGATGTCTACCTATCGTAGCAATAGAGTTCTAATGCTTCTTAAAACGCGATATCGCATCTCATTTCTATGTTTCCTGGTAAGATATAATATGATTTGCGAAGTGTCATGTATTCCTCGTCTACACTTCAAATGAATGTAAATGCGACACTTCCTTGCAAGGAAATAGCGTTTGCAGATGTCTACGTATCGTAGCAATAGAGTTCTTATGATTCTTAAAACGCGATATCGCATCTCATTTCTATGTTTCATGGTAAGATATAATATGATTTGCGAAGTGTTATGTATTCCTCGTCTACACTTCAAATGAATGTAAATGCGACACTTCCTTGTAAGGAAATAGCGTTTGCAGATGTCTACCTATCGTAGCAATAGAGTTCTAATGCTTCTTAATACGCGATATCGCATCTCATTTCTATGTTTCATGGTAAGATATAATATGATTTGCGAAGTGTCATGTATTCCTCGTCTACACTTCAAATGAATGTAAATGCGACACTTCCTTGGAAGGAAATAGCGTTTGCAGATGTCTATGTATCGTAGCAATAGATTTCTAATGCTTCTGAAAACGTGATATCGCATCTCATTTCTATATTTCATGGTAAGATATAATATGATTTGCGAAGTGTCATGTATTCCTCGTCTACACTTCAAATGAATGTAAATGCGACACTTCCTTGCAAGGAAATAGCGTTTGCAGATGCCTACGTATCGTAACAATAGAGTTCTTATGATTCTTAAAACGCGATATCGCATCTCATTTCTATGTATCATGGTAAGATATAATATCATTTGCGAAGTGTTATGTATTCCTCGTCTACACTTCAAATGAATGTAAATGCGACACTTCCTTGCAAGAAAATAGCGTCTGCAAACGTCTACCTATCGTAGCAATAGAGTTCTAATGCTTCTTAAAACGCGATATCGCATCTCATTTCTATATTTCATGGTAAGATATAATATGATTTGCGAAGTGTTATGTATTCCTCGTCTACACTTCAAACGAATGTAAATGCGACACTTCCTTGCAAGGAAATAGCGTTTGCAGATGCCTACGTATCGTAACAATAGAGTTCTTATGATTCTTAAAACGCGATATCGCATCTCATTTCTATGTATCATGGTAAGATATAATATGATTTGCGAAGTGTTATGTATTCCTCGTCTACACTTCAAATGAATGTAAATGCAACACATCCTTGCAAGAAAATAGCGTTTGCAAACGTCTACCTATCGTAGCAATAGAGTTCTAATGCTTCTTAAAACGCGATATCGCATCTCATTTCTATATTTCATGGTAAGATATAATATGATTTGCGAAGTGTTATGTATTCCTCGTCTACACTTCAAATGAATGTAAATGCGACACTTCCTTGCAAGAAAATAGCGTTTGCAAACGTCTACCTATCGTAGCAATAGAGTTCTAATGCTTCTTAAAACGCGATATCGCCTCTCATTTCTATATTTCATGGTAAGATATAATATGATTTGCGAAGTGTTATGTATTCCTCGTCTACACTTCAAACGAATGTAAATGCGACACTTCCTTGCAAGGAAATAGCGTTTGCAGATGTCTACGTATCGTAGCAATAGAGTTCTTATGATTCTTAAAGCGCGATATCGCATCTCATTTCTATGTTTCCTGGTAAGATATAATATGATTTGCGAAGTGTCATGTATTCCTCGTCTACACTTCAAATGAATGTAAATGCGACACTTCCTTGCAAGGAAATAGCGTTTGCAAACGTCTACCTATCGTAGCAATAGAGTTCTAATGCTTCTTATAACGCGATATCGCATCTCATTTCTATATTTCATGGTAAGATATAATATGATTTGCGAAGTGTTATGTATTCCTCGTCTACACTTCAAACGAATGTAAATGCGACACTTCCTTGCAAGGAAATAGCGTTTGCAGATGTCTATGTATCGTAGCAATAGATATCTAATGCTTCTGAAAACGTGATATCGCATCTCATTTCTATATTTCATGGTAAGATATAATATGATTTGCGAAGTGTCATGTATTCCTCGTCTACACTTCAAATGAATGTAAATGCGACACTTCCTTGCAAGGAAATAGCGTTTGCAGATGTCTACGTATCGTAGCAATAGAGTTCTTATGATTCTTAAAACGCGATATCGCATCTCATTTCTATGTTTCATGGTAAGATATAATATGATTTGCGAAGTGTTATGTATTCCTCGTCTACACTTCAAACGAATGTAAATGCGACACTTCCTTGCAAGGAAATAGCGTTTGCAGATGTCTACGTATCGTAGCAATAGAGTTCTTATGATTCTTAAAACGCGATATCGCATCTCATTTCTATGTTTCCTGGTAAGATATAATATGATTTGCGAAGTGTCATGTATTCCTCGTCTACACTTCAAATGAATGTAAATGCGACACTTCCTTGCAAGGAAATAGCGTTTGCAGATGTCTACGTATCGTAGCAATAGAGTTCTTATGATTCTTAAAACGCGATATCGCATCTCATTTCTATGTTTCATGGTAAGATATAATATGATTTGCGAAGTGTTATGTATTCCTCGTCTACACTTCAAATGAATGTAAATGCGACACTTCCTTGTAAGGAAATAGCGTTTGCAGATGTCTACCTATCGTAGCAATAGAGTTCTAATGCTTCTTAAAACGCGATATCGCATCTCATTTCTATGTTTCATGGTAAGATATAATATGATTTGCGAAGTGTCATGTATTCCTCGTCTACACTTCAAATGAATGTAAATGCGACACTTCCTTGCAAGGAAATAGCGTTTGCAGATGTCTATGTATCGTAGCAATAGATTTCTAATGCTTCTGAAAACGTGATATCGCATCTCATTTCTATATTTCATGGTAAGGTATAATATGATTTGCGAAGTGTTATGTATTCCTCGTCTACACTTCAAACGAATGTAAATGCGACACTTCCTTGCAAGGAAATAGCGTTTGCAGATGTCTACGTATCGTAACAATAGAGTTCTTATGATTCTTAAAACGCGATATCGCATCTCATTTCTATGTATCATGGTAAGATATAATATCATTTGCGAAGTGTTATGTATTCCTCGTCTACACTTCAAATGAATGTAAATGCGACACTTCCTTGCAAGGAAATAGCGTTTGCAAACGTCTAGCTATCGTAGCAATAGAGTTCTAATGCTTCTTATAACGCGATATCGCATCTCATTTCTATATTTCATGGTAAGATATAATATGATTTGCGAAGTGTTATGTATTCCTCGTCTACACTTCAAACGAATGTAAATGCGACACTTCCTTGCAAGGAAATAGCGTTTGCAGATGCCTACGTATCGTAACAATAGAGTTCTTATGATTCTTAAAACGCGATATCGCATCTCATTTCTATGTATCATGGTAAGATATAATATGATTTGCGAAGTGTTATGTATTCCTCGTCTACACTTCAAATGAATGTAAATGCAACACATCCTTGCCAGAAAATAGCGTTTGCAAACGTCTACCTATCGTAGCAATAGAGTTCTAATGCTTCTCAAAACGCGATATCGCATCTCATTTCTATATTTCATGGTAAGATATAATATGATTTGCGAAGTGTTATGTATTCCTCGTCTACACTTCAAACGAATGTAAATGCGACACTTCCTTGCAAGGAAATAGCGTTTGCAGATGTCTACGTATCGTAGCAATAGAGTTCTTATGATTCTTAAAACGCGATATCGCATCTCATTTCTATGTTTCCTGGTAAGATATAATATGATTTGCGAAGTGTCATGTATTCCTCGTCTACACTTCAAATGAATGTAAATGCGACACTTCCTTGCAAGGAAATAGCGTTTGCAAACGTCTAGCTATCGTAGCAATAGAGTTCTAATGCTTCTTATAACGCGATATCGCATCTCATTTCTATATTTCATGGTAAGATATAATATGATTTGCGAAGTGTTATGTATTCCTCGTCTACACTTCAAACGAATGTAAATGCGACACTTCCTTGCAAGGAAATAGCGTTTGCAGATGTCTACGTATCGTAGCAATAGAGTTCTTATGATTCGTAAAACGCGATATCGCATCTCATTTCTACGTTTCATGGTAAGATATAATATGATTTGCGAAGTGTCATGTATTCTTCGTCTACACTTCAAATGAATGTAAATGCGACACTTCCTTGCAAGGAAATAGCGTTTGCAGATGCCTACGTATCGTAACAATAGAGTTCTTATGATTCCTAAAACGCGATATCGCATCTCATTTCTATGTATCATGGTAAGATATAATATGATTTGCGAAGTGTTATGTATTCCTCGTCTACACTTCAAATGAATGTAAATGCGACACATCCTTGCAAGAAAATAGCGTTTGCAAACGTCTACCTATCGTAGCAATAGAGTTCTAATGCTTCTTAAAACGCGATATCGCATCTCATTTCTATATTTCATGGTAAGATATAATATGATTTGCGAAGTGTTATGTATTCCTCGTCTACACTTCAAATGAATGTAAATGCGACACTTCCTTGCAAGAAAATAGCGTTTGCAAACGTCTACCTATCGTAGCAATAGAGTTCTAATGCTTCTTAAAACGCGATATCGCATCTCATTTCTATATTTCATGGTAAGATATAATATGATTTGCGAAGTGTTATGTATTCCTCGTCTGCACTTCAAACGAATGTAAATGCGACACTTCCTTGCAAGGAAATAGCGTTTGCAGATGTCTACGTATCGTAGCAATAGAGATCTTATGATTCTTAAAACGCGATAGCGCATCTCATCTCTATGTTTCATGGTAACATATAATATGATTTGCGAAGTGTCATGTATTCCTCGTCTACACTTCAAATGAATGTAAATGCGACACTTCCTTGCAAGGAAATAGCGTTTGCAGATGTCTACGTATCGTAGCAATAGAGTTCTTATGATTCTTAAAACGCGATATCGCATCTCATTTCTATGTTTCATGGTAAGATATAATATGATTTGCGAAGTGTCATGTATTCCTCGTCTACACCTCAAATGAATGTAAATGCGTCACTTCCTTGCAAGGAAATAGCGTTTGCAGATGTCTACGTATCGTAGCAATAGAGTTCTTATGATTCTTAAAACGCGATATCGCATCTCATTTCTATGTTTCCTGGTAAGATATAATATGATTTGCGAAGTGTCATGTATTCCTCGTCTACACGTCAAATGAATGTAAATGCGACTCTTCCATGTAAGGAAATAGTGTTTGCAGATGTCTACGTATCGTAGCAATAGATTTCTAATGCTTCTGAAAACGTGATATCGCATCTCATTTCTATATTTCATGGTAAGATATAATATGATTTGCGAAGTGTCATGTATTCCTCGTCTACACTTCAAATGAATGTAAATGCGACACTTCCTTGCAAGGAAATAGCGTTTGCAGATGCCTACGTATCGCAACAATAGAGTTCTTATGATTCTTAAAACGCGATATCGCATCTCATTTCTATGTATCATGGTAAGATATAATATCATTTGCGAAGTGTTATGTATTCCTCGTTTACACTTCAAATGAATGTAAATGCGACACTTCCTTGCAAGAAAATAGCGTTTGCAAACGTCTACCTATCGTAGCAATAGAGTTCTAATGCTTCTTAAAACGCGATAGCGCATCTCATTTCTATGTTTCATGGTAACACATAATATGATTTGCGAAGTGTCATGTATTCCTCGTCTACACTTCAAATGAATGTAAATGCGACACTTCCTTGCAAGGAAATAGCGTTTGCAGATGTCTACGTATCGTAGCAATAGAGTTCTTATGATTCTTAAAACGCGATATCGCATCTCATTTCTATGTTTCATGGTAAGATATAATATGATTTGCGAAGTGTCATGTATTCTTCGTCTACATTTCAAATGAATGTAAATGCGACACTTCCTTGCAAGGAAATAGCGTTTGCAGATGCCTACGTATCGTAACAATAGAGTTCTTATGATTCTTAAAACGCGATATCGCATCTCATTTCTATGTATTATGGTAAGATATAATATGATTTGCGAAGTGTTATGTATTCCTCGTCTACACTTCAAATGAATGTAAATGCGACACTTCCTTGCAAGAAAATAGCGTTTGCAGATGTCTACGTATCGTAGCAATAGAGTTCTTATGATTCTTAAAACGCGATATCGCATCTCATTTCTATGTTTCATGGTAAGATATAATATGATTTGCGAAGTGTCATGTATTCTTCGTCTACACTTCAAATGAATGTAAATGCGACACTTCCTTGTAAGGAAATAGCGTTTGCAGATGTCTACCTATCGTAGCAATAGAGTTCTAATGCTTCTTAAAACGCGATATCGCATCTCATTTCTATGTTTCATGGTAAGATATAATATGATTTGCGAAGTGTCATGTATTCCTCGTCTACACTTCAAATGAATGTAAATGCGACACTTCCTTGCAAGGAAATAGCGTTTGCAGATGTCTATGTATCGTAGCAATAGATTTCTAATGCTTCTGAAAACGTGATATCGTATCTCATTTCTATATTTCATGGTAAGATATAATATGATTTGCGAAGTGTCATGTATTCCTCGTCTACACTTCAAATAAATGTAAATGCGACACTTCCTTGCAAGGAAATAGCGTTTGCAGATGTCTACGTATCGTAGCAATAGAGTTCTTATGATTCTTAAAACGCGATATCGCATCTCATTTCTATGTTTCATGGTAAGATATAATATGATTTGCGAAGTGTCATGTATTCCTCGTCTACACTTCAAATGAATGTGAATGCGACACTTCCTTGCAAGGAAATAGCGTTTGCAAACGTCTACCTATCGTAGCAATAGAGTTCTAATGCTTCTTAAAACGCGATATCGCATCTCATTTCTATGTTTCATGGTAAGGTATAATATGATTTGCGAAGTGTTATGTATTCCTCGTCTACACTTCAAATGAATGTAAATGCGACACATCCTTGCAAGGAAATAGCGTTTGCAAACGTCTATCTATCGTAGCAATAGAGTTCTAATGCTTCTTAAAACGCGATATCGCATCTCATTTCTATGTTTCATGGTAAGGTATAATATGATTTGCGAAGTGTTATGTATTCCTCGTCTACACTTCAAATGAATGTAAATGCGACACTTCCTTGCAAGGAAATAGCGTTTGCAGATGTCTATGTATCGTAGCAATAGATTTCTAATGCTTCTTAAAACGTGATATCGCATCTCATTTCTATGTTTCATGGTAAGATATAATATGATTTGCGAAGTGTTATGTATTCCTCGTCTGCACTTCAAATGAATGTAAATGCGACACTTCCTTGTAAGGAAATAGCGTTTGCAGATGTCTACGTATCGTAGCAATAGTGTTCTTATGACTCTTAAAACGCGATATCGCATCTCATTTCTATGTTTCATGGTGAGATATAATATGATTTGCGAAGTGTCATGTATTCCTCGTCTACACTTCAAATGAATGTAAATGCGACACTTCCTTGCAAGGAAATAGCGTTTGCAGATGTCTATGTATCGTAGCAATAGATTTCTAATGCTTCTTAAAACGTGATATCGCATGTCATTTCTATGTTTCATGGTAAGATATAATATGATTTGCGAAGTGTCATGTATTGCTCGTCTACACGTCAAATGAATGTAAATGCGACACTTCCTTGCAAGGAAATAGCGTTTGCAAACGTCTACCTATCGTAGCAATAGAGTTCTAATGCTTCTTAAAACGCGATATCGCATCTCATTTCTATGTTTCATGGTGAGATATAATATGATTTGCGAAGTGTCATGTATTCCTCGTCTACACTTCAAATGAATGTAAATGCGACACTTCCTTGCAAGGAAATAGCGTTTGCAGATGTCTATGTATCGTAGCAATAGATTTCTAATGCTTCTTAAAACGTGATATCGCATGTCATTTCTATGTTTCATGGTAAGATATAATATGATTTGCGAAGTGTCACGAATTGCTCGTCTACACGTCAAATGAATGTAAATGCAACACTTCCTTGCAAGGAAATAGCGTTTGCAGATGTCTACGTATCGTAGCAATAGAGTTCTTATGATTCTTAAAACGCGATATCGCATCTCATTTCTATGTTTCATGGTAAGATATAATATGATTTGCGAAGTGTCATGTATTCCTCGTCTACACCTCAAATGAATGTAAATGCGACACTTCCTTGCAAGGAAATAGCGTTTGCAGATGTCTATGTATCGTAGCAACAGATTTCTAATGCTTCTTAAAACGTGATATCGCATCTCATTTCTATGTTTCATGGTAAGATATAATATGATTTGCGAAGTGTCATGTATTGCTCGTCTACACGTCAAATGAATGTAAATGCGACACTTCCTTGCAAGGAAATAGCGTTTGCAGATGTCTATGTATCGTAGCAATAGATTCCTAATGCTTCTTAGAACGTGATATCGCATGTCATTTCTATGTTTCATGGTAAGATATAATATGATTTGCGAAGTGTCATGTATTCCTCGTCTACACTTCAAATAAATGTAAATGCGACACTTCCTTGCAAGGAAATAGCGTTTGCAGATGTCTACGTATCGTAGCAATAGAGTTCTTATGATTCTTAAAACGCGATATCGCATCTCATTTCTATGTTTCATGGTAAGATATAATATGATTTGCGAAGTGTCATGTATTCCTCGTCTACACTTCAAATGAATGTGAATGCGACACTTCCTTGCAAGGAAATAGCGTTTGCAAACGTCTACCTATCGTAGCAATAGAGTTCTAATGCTTCTTAAAACGCGATATCGCATCTCATTTCTATGTTTCATGGTAAGGTATAACATGATTTGCGAAGTGTTATGTATTCCTCGTCTACACTTCAAATGAATGTAAATGCGACACATCCTTGCAAGGAAATAGCGTTTGCAAACGTCTATCTATCGTAGCAATAGAGTTCTAATGCTTCTTAAAACGCGATATCGCATCTCATTTCTATGTTTCATGGTAAGGTATAATATGATTTGCGAAGTGTTATGTATTCCTCGTCTACACTTCAAATGAATGTAAATGCGACACTTCCTTGCAAGGAAATAGCGTTTGCAGATGTCTATGTATCGTAGCAATAGATTTCTAATGCTTCTTAAAACGTGATATCGCATGTCATTTCTATGTTTCATGGTAAGATATAATATGATTTGCGAAGTGTCATGTATTGCTCGTCTACACGTCAAATGAATGTAAATGCGACACTTCCTTGCAAGGAAATAGCGTTTGCAAACGTCTACCTATCGTAGCAATAGAGTTCTAATGCTTCTTAAAACGCGATATCGCATTTCATTTCTATGTTTCATGGTAAGATATAATACGATTTGCGAAGTGTTATGTATTCCTCGTCTACACTTCAAATGAATGTAAATGCGACACATCCTTGCTAGGAAATAATGTCTGTAGATGTCTAGGTATCGTAGCAGTAGAGTTCTAATGCTTCTTAATACGCGATATCGCATCTCATTTCTATATTTCATGGTAAGATATAATATGATTTGCGAAGTGTCATGTATTCCTCGTCTACACTCCAAATGAATGTAAATACGACACTTCCTTGCAAGGAAATAGCGATTGCAGATGTCTACGTATCGTAGCAATAGAGTTCTAATGCTTCTTATAACGCGATATCGCATATCATTTCTATGTTTCATGGTAAGATGTAATATGGTTTGCGAAGTGTTATGTATTCCTCGTCTACACTTCAAATGAATGTAAATGCGACACTTCCTTGCAAGGAAATAGCGTTTGCGGATGTTTACGTATCGAAGCAATAGTGTTCAAATGCTTCTTAAAACGAGATATTGCATCTCATATCTATGTTTCATGATATGATATATTATTCATTGCGAAGTGTTATGCATTCCTCGTCTACGATTCAAATGAATGTAAATGCGACACTTCCTTGCAAGGAAATAGCGTTTGCAGATGTCTACGTATCGTAGCAATGGAGTTCTTATGATTCTTAAAACGCGATATCGCATCTAATTTCTATGTTTCATGGTAAGATATAATATGATTTGCGAAGTGTCATGTATTCCTCGTCTACACTTCAAATGAATGTAAATGCGACACTTCCTTGTAAGGAAATAGCGTTTGCAGATGTCTACGTATCGTAGCAATAGAGTTCTTATGATTCTTAAAACGCGATATCGCATTTCATTTCTATGTTTCATGGTAAGATATAATACGATTTGCGAAGTGTTATGTATTCCTCGTCTACACTTCAAATGAATGTAAATGCGACACTTCCTTGCTAGGAAATAACGTCTGTAGATGTCTAGGTATCGTAGCAATAGAGTTCTAATGCTTCTTAAAACGCGATATCGCATCTCATTTCTATGTTTCATGGTAAGATATAATATGATTTGCGAAGTGTCATGTATTCCTCGTCTACACTTCAAATGAATGTAAATACGACACTTCCTTGCAAGGAAATAGCGATTGCAGATGTCTACGTATCGTAGCAATGGAGTTCTTATGATTCTTAGAACGCGATATCGCATCTCATTTCTATGTTTCATGGCAAGATATAATATGATTTCCGAAGTGATATGTATTCCTCGTTTACACTTCAAATGAATGTAAATGCGACACTTCCTTGCAAGGAAATAGCGTTTGCAAACGTCTACCTATCGTAGCAATAGAGTTCTAATGCTTCTTAAAACGCGATATCGCATATCATTTCTATATTTCATGGTAAGATATAATATGATTTGCGAAGTGTCATGTATTCCTCGTTTACACTTCAAATGAATGTAAATGCGACACTTCCTTGCAAGGAAATAGCGTTTGCAAACGTCTACCTATCGTAGCAATAGAGTTCTAATGCTCCTTAAAACGCGATATCGCATATCATTTCTATGTTTCATGGTAAGATATAATATGATTTGCGAAGTGTTATGTATTCCTCGTCTACACTTCAAATGAATGTAAATGCGACACTTCCTTGTAAGGAAATAGCGTTTGCAGATGTCTACGTATCGAAGCAATATAGTTCAAATGCTTCTTAAAGCGCGATATCGCGCCTCATATCTATGTTTCACGATAAGATGTAATATTCATTGCGAAGTGTTATGTATTCCTCGTCTACACTTCAAATGAATGAGAATGCGACACTTCCTCGCTAGGAAATAGCGCTTGCAGATGTCTACGTACCGTAGCAATAGATTTCTAATGCTTCTTAAAGCGCGATATCGCATCTCATTTCTACGTTTCATGGTAAGATGTAATATTCATTGCGAAGTGTTATGCATTCCTCGTCTACGATTCAAATGAATGTAAATGCGACACATTCTTGCAAGGAAATAGCGTCTGCAGATGTCTAGGTATCGTAGCAATAGAGTTCTAATGCTTCTTAAAACGCGATATCGCATCTCATATCTATGTATCATGATATGATATAATATTCATTGCGAAGTGTTATGCATTCCTCGTCTACGATACAAATGAATGTAAATGCGACACTTCCTTGCAAGGAAATAGCGTTTGCAGATGTCTACGTATCGTAGCAATAGAGTTCTTATGATTCTTAAAACGCGATATCGCATCTCATTTCTATGTTTAATGGTAAGGTATAATATGATTTGCGAAGTGTTATGTATTCCTCGCCTACACTACAAATGAATGTAAATGCGACACTTCCTTGCTAGGAAATAGCGTCTGCAGATGTCTAGGTATCGTAACAATAGCGTTCTAATGCTTCTTAAAACGCGATATCTCATTTCATTTCTATGTTTCATGGTAAGATATAATACGATTTGCGAAGTGTTATGTATTCCTCGTCTACACTTCAAATGAATGTAAATGCGAGACTTCATTGCTAGGAAATAACGTCTGTAGATGTCTAGGTATCGTAGCAATAGAGTTCTAATGCTTCTTAATACGCGATATCGCATCTCATTTCTATATTTCATGGTAAGATATAATATGATTTGCGAAGTGTCATGTATTCCTCGTCTACACTTCAAATGAATGTAAATACGACACTTCCTTGCAAGGAAATAGCGATTGCAGATGTCTACGTATCGTAGCAATGGAGTTCTTATGATTCTTAGAACGCGATATCGCATCTCATTTCTATGTTTCATGGTAAGACGTAATATGATTTGCGAAGTGTTATGTATTCCTCGTCTACACTTCAAACGAATGTAAATGCGACACTTCCTTGCAAGGAAATAGCGTTTGCGGATGTTTACGTATCGAAGCAATAGTGTTCAAATGCTTCTTAAAACGAGATATTGCATCTCATATCTATGTTTCATGATATGATATAATATTCATTGCGAAGTGTTATGCATTCCTCGTCTACGATTCAAATGAATGTAAATGCGACACTTCCTTGCAAGCAAATAGCGTTTGCAGATGTCTACGTATCGTAGCAATGGAGTTCTTATGATTCTTAAAACGCGATATCGCATCTCATTTCTATGTTTCATGGTAAGATATAATATGATTTGCGAAGTGTCATGTATTCCTCGTCTACACTTCAAATGAATGTAAATGCGACACTTCCTTGTATGGAAATAGCGTTTGCAGATGTCTACCTATCGTAGCAATAGAGTTCTAATTCTTCTTAAAACGCGATATCGCATCTCATTTCTATGTTTCAAGGTAAGATATAATATGATTTGCGAAGTGTTATGTATTCCTCGTCTACACTTCAAATGAATGTAAATGCGACACTTCCTTGTAAGGAAATAGCGTTTGCAGATGTCTACCTATCGTAACAATAGAATTCTAATGCTTCTTAAAACGCGATATCGCATCTCATTTCTATGTTTCATGGTAAGATATAATATGATTTGCGAAGTGTCATGTATTCCTCGTCTACACTTCAAATGAATGTAAATGCGACACTTCCTTGTAAGGAAATAGTGTTTGCAGATGTCTACCTATCGTAGCAATAGAGTTCTAATGCTTCTTAAAACGCGATATCGCACCTCATTTCTATGTTTCATGGTAAGATATAATATGATTTGCGAAGTGTCATGTATTCCTCGTCTACACTTCAAATGAATGTAAATGCGACACTTCCTTGTAAGGAAATAGCGTTTGCAGATGTCTACGTATCGTAGCAATAGAGTTTTTATGATTCTTAAAACGCGATATCGCATCTCATTTCTATGTTTCATGGTAAGATGTAATATGATTTGCGAAGTGTTATGTATTCCTCGTCCACACTTCAAATGAATGTAAATGCGACACTTCCTTGCAAGGAAATAGCGTTTGCGGATGTCTACGTATCGAAGCAATAGAGTTCAAATGCTTCTTAAAACGAGATATTGCATCTCATATCTATGTTTCATGATATGATATAATATTCATTGCGAAGTGTTATGCATTCCTCGTCTACGATTCAAATGAATGTAAATGCGACACTTCCTTGCAAGGAAATAGCGTTTGCAGATGTCTACGTATCGTAGCAATGGAGTTCTTATGATTCTTAAAACGCGATATCGCATCTAATTTCTATGTTTCATGGTAAGATATAATATGATTTGCGAAGTGTCATGTATTCCTCGTCTACACTTCAAATGAATGTAAATGCGACACTTCCTTGTAAGGAAATAGCGTTTGCAGATGTCTACGTATCGTAGCAATAGAGTTCTTATGATTCTTAAAACGCGATATCGCATTTCATTTCTATGTTTCATGGTAAGATATAATACGATTTGCGAAGTGTTATGTATTCCTCGTCTACACTTCAAATGAATGTAAATGCGACACTTCCTTGCTAGGAAATAACGTCTGTAGATGTCTAGGTATCGTAGCAATAGAGTTCTAATGCTTCTTAAAACGCGATATCGCATCTCATTTCTATGTTTCATGGTAAGATATAATATGATTTGCGAAGTGTCATGTATTCCTCGTCTACACTTCAAATGAATGTAAATACGACACTTCCTTGCAAGGAAATAGCGATTGCAGATGTCTACGTATCGTAGCAATGGAGTTCTTATGATTCTTAGAACGCGATATCGCATCTCATTTCTATGTTTCATGGCAAGATATAATATGATTTCCGAAGTGTTATGTATTCCTCGTTTACACTTCAAATGAATGTAAATGCGACACTTCCTTGCAAGGAAATAGCGTTTGCAAACGTCTACCTATCGTAGCAATAGAGTTCTAATGCTTCTTAAAACGCGATATCGCATATCATTTCTATGTTTCAGGGTATGATATAATGTGATTTGCGAAGTGTCATGTATTCCTCGTCTACACTTCAAATGAATGTAAATGCGACACTTCCTTGTAAGGAAATAGCGTTTGCAGATATCTACCTATCGTAACAATAGAGTTCTAATGCTTCTTAAAACGCGATATCGCATCTCATTTCTATGTTTCATGGTAAGATATAATATGATTTGCGAAGTGTCATGTATTCCTCGTTTACACTTCAAATGAATGTAAATGCGACACTTCCTTGCAAGGAAATAGCGTTTGCAAACGTCTACCTATCGTAGCAATAGAGTTCTAATGCTCCTTAAAACGCGATATCGCATATCATTTCTATGTTTCATGGTAAGATATAATATGATTTGCGAAGTGTTATGTATTCCTCGTCTACACTTCAAATGAATGTAAATGCGACACTTCCTTGTAAGGAAATAGCGTTTGCAGATGTCTACGTATCGAAGCAATATAGTTCAAATGCTTCTTAAAGCGCGATATCGCGCCTCATATCTATGTTTCATGATAAGATGTAATATTCATTGCGAAGTGTTATGTATTCCTCGTCTACACTTCAAATGAATGAGAATGCGACACTTCCTCGCTAGGAAATAGCGCTTGCAGATGTCTACGTACCGTAGCAATAGATTTCTAATGCTTCTTAAAACGCGATATCTCATTTCATTTCTATGTTTCATGGTAAGATATAATACGATTTGCGAAGTGTTATGTATTCCTCGTCTACACTTCAAATGAATGTAAATGCGAGACTTCATTGCTAGGAAATAACGTCTGTAGATGTCTAGGTATCGTAGCAATAGAGTTCTAATGCTTCTTAATACGCGATATCGCATCTCATTTCTATATTTCATGGTAAGATATAATATGATTTGCGAAGTGTCATGTATTCCTCGTCTACACTTCAAATGAATGTAAATACGACACTTCCTTGCAAGGAAATAGCGATTGCAGATGTCTACGTATCGTAGCAATGGAGTTCTTATGATTCTTAGAACGCGATATCGCATCTCATTTCTATGTTTCATGGTAAGACGTAATATGATTTGCGAAGTGTTATGTATTCCTCGTCTACACTTCAAACGAATGTAAATGCGACACTTCCTTGCAAGGAAATAGCGTTTGCGGATGTTTACGTATCGAAGCAATAGTGTTCAAATGCTTCTTAAAACGAGATATTGCATCTCATATCTATGTTTCATGATATGATATAATATTCATTGCGAAGTGTTATGCATTCCTCGTCTACGATTCAAATGAATGTAAATGCGACACTTCCTTGCAAGCAAATAGCGTTTGCAGATGTCTACGTATCGTAGCAATGGAGTTCTTATGATTCTTAAAACGCGATATCGCATCTCATTTCTATGTTTCATGGTAAGATATAATATGATTTGCGAAGTGTCATGTATTCCTCGTCTACACTTCAAATGAATGTAAATGCGACACTTCCTTGTATGGAAATAGCGTTTGCAGATGTCTACCTATCGTAGCAATAGAGTTCTAATTCTTCTTAAAACGCGATATCGCATCTCATTTCTATGTTTCAAGGTAAGATATAATATGATTTGCGAAGTGTTATGTATTCCTCGTCTACACTTCAAATGAATGTAAATGCGACACTTCCTTGTAAGGAAATAGCGTTTGCAGATGTCTACCTATCGTAACAATAGAGTTCTAATGCTTCTTAAAACGCGATATCGCATCTCATTTCTATGTTTCATGGTAAGATATAATATGATTTGCGAAGTGTCATGTATTCCTCGTCTACACTTCAAATGAATGTAAATGCGACACTTCCTTGTAAGGAAATAGTGTTTGCAGATGTCTACCTATCGTAGCAATAGAGTTCTAATGCTTCTTAAAACGCGATATCGCACCTCATTTCTATGTTTCATGGTAAGATATAATATGATTTGCGAAGTGTCATGTATTCCTCGTCTACACTTCAAATGAATGTAAATGCGACACTTCCTTGTAAGGAAATAGCGTTTGCAGATGTCTACGTATCGTAGCAATAGAGTTTTTATGATTCTTAAAACGCGATATCGCATCTCATTTCTATGTTTCATGGTAAGATGTAATATGATTTGCGAAGTGTTATGTATTCCTCGTCCACACTTCAAATGAATGTAAATGCGACACTTCCTTGCAAGGAAATAGCGTTTGCGGATGTCTACGTATCGAAGCAATAGAGTTCAAATGCTTCTTAAAACGAGATATTGCATCTCATATCTATGTTTCATGATATGATGTAATATTCATTGCGAAGTGTTATGCATTCCTAGTCTACGATTCAAATGAATATAAATGCGACACTTCCATGCGAGGAAATAGCGTTTGCAGATGCCTACGTATCGCAGCAATAGATTTCTGATGCTTCTTAAAATGCGATATCGCATCTCATTTCTATGTTTCATGGTAAGATATAATATGATTTGCGAAGTGTCATGTATTCCTCGTCTACACTTCAAATGAATGTAAATGCGACACTTCCTTGTAAGGAAATAGCGTTTGCAGATGTCTACGTATCGTAGCAATAGAGTTCTTATGATTCTTAAAACGCGATATCGCATTTCATTTCTATGTTTCATGGTAAGATATAATACGATTTGCGAAGTGTTATGTATTCCTCGTCTACACTTCAAATGAATGTAAATGCGACACTTCCTTGCTAGGAAATAACGTCTGTAGATGTCTAGGTATCGTAGCAATAGAGTTCTAATGCTTCTTAAAACGCGATATCGCATCTCATTTCTATGTTTCATGGTAAGATATAATATGATTTGCGAAGTGTCATGTATTCCTCGTCTACACTTCAAATGAATGTAAATACGACACTTCCTTGCAAGGAAATAGCGATTGCAGATGTCTACGTATCGTAGCAATGGAGTTCTTATGATTCTTAGAACGCGATATCGCATCTCATTTCTATGTTTCATGGCAAGATAAAATATGATTTCCGAAGTGTTATGTATTCCTCCTTTACACTTCAAATGAATGTAAATGCGACACTTCCTTGCAAGGAAATAGCGTTTGCAAACGTCTACCTATCGTAGCAATAGAGTTCTAATGCTTCTTAAAACGCGATATCGCATATCATTTCTATGTTTCATGGTAAGATATAATATGATTTGCGACGTGTTATGTATTCCTCGTCTACACTTCAAATGAATGTAAATGCGACACTTCCTTGCAAGGAAATAACGTCTGTAGATGTCTAGGTATCGTAGCAATAGAGTTCTAATGCTTCTTAATACGCGATATCGCATCTCATTTCTATATTTCATGGTAAGATATAATATAATTTGCGAAGTGTCATGTATTCCTCGTCTACACTTCAAATGAATGTAAATGCGACACTTCCTTGCTAGGAAATAGCGTCTGCAGATGTCTAGGTATCGTAACAATAGCGTTCTAATGCTTCTTAAAACGCGATATCGCATTTCATTTCTATGTTTCATGGTAAGATATAATACGATTTGCGAAGTGTTATGTATTCCTCGTCTACACTTCAAATGAATGTAAATGCAACACTTCCTTGCTAGGAAATAACGTCTGTAGATGTCTAGGTATCGTAGCAATAGAGTTCTAATGCTTCTTAATACGCGATATCGCATCTCATTTCTATATTTCATGGTAAGATATAATATGATTTGCGAAGTGTCATGTATTCCTCGTCTACACTTCAAATGAATGTAAATACGACACTTCCTTGCAAGGAAATAGCGATTGCAGATGTCTACGTATCGTAGCAATGGAGTTCTTATGATTCTTAGAACGCGATATCGCATCTCATTTCTATGTTTCATGGTAAGACGTAATATGATTTGCGAAGTGTTATGTATTCCTCGTCTACACTTCAAACGAATGTAAATGCGACACTTCCTTGCAAGGAAATAGCGTTTGCGGATGTTTACGTATCGAAGCAATAGTGTTCAAATGCTTCTTAAAACGAGATATTGCATCTCATATCTATGTTTCATGATATGATATAATATTCATTGCGAAGTGTTATGCATTCCTCGTCTACGATTCAAATGAATGTAAATGCGACACTTCCTTGCAAGCAAATAGCGTTTGCAGATGTCTACGTATCGTAGCAATGGAGTTCTAATTCTTCTTAAAACGCGATATCGCATCTCATTTCTATATTTCATGGTAAGATATAATATAATTTGCGAAGTGTCATGTATTCCTCGTCTACACTTCAAATGAATGTAAATGCGACACTTCCTTGTAAGGAAATAGCGTTTGCAGATGTCTACCTATCGTAGCAATAGAGTTCTAATTCTTCTTAAAACGCGATATCGCATCTCATTTCTATGTTTCAAGGTATGATATAATGTGATTTGCGAAGTGTTATGTATTCCTCGTCTACACTTCAAATGAATGTAAATGCGACACTTCCTTGTAAGGAAATAGCGTTTGCAGATGTCTACCTATCGTAACAATAGAGTTCTAATGCTTCTTAAAACGCGATATCGCATCTCATTTCTATGTTTCATGGTAAGATATAATATGATTTGCGAAGTGTCATGTATTCCTCGTCTACACTTCAAATGAATGTAAATGCGACACTTCCTTGCTAGGAAATAGCGTCTGCAGATGTCTACGTATCGTAGCAATAGAGTACTTATGATTCTTAAAACGCGATATCGCATCTCATTTCTATGTTTCATGGTAAGGTATAATATGATTTGCGAAGTGTTATGTATTCCTCGTCTACACTTCAAATGAATGTAAATGCGACACTTCCTTGCTAGGAAATAGCGTCTGCAGATGTCTAGGTATCGTAACAATAGCGTTCTAATGCTTCTTAAAACGCGATATCGCATTCCATTTCTATGTTTCATGGTAAGATATAATACGATTTGCGAAGTGTTATGTATTCCTCGTCTACACTTCAAATGAATGTAAATGCGACACTTCCTTGCTAGGAAATAACGTCTGTAGATGTCTAGGTATCGTAGCAATAGAGTTCTAATGCTTCTTAATACGCGATATCGCATCTCATTTCTATATTTCATGGTAAGATATAATATGATTTGCGAAGTGTCATGTATTCCTCGTCTACACTTCAAATGAATGTAAATGCGACACTTCCTTGCAAGGAAATAGCGTTTGCAAACGTCTACCTATCGTAGCAATAGAGTTCTAATGCTTCGTAAAACGTGATATCGCATCTCATTTCTATATTTCATGGTAAGATATAATATGATTTGCGAAGTGTCATGTATTCCTCGTTTACACTTCAAATGAATGTAAATGCGACACTTCCTTGCAAGGAAATAGCGTTTGCAAACGTCTACCTATCGTAGCAATAGAGTTCTAATGCTCCTTAAAACGCGATATCGCATATCATTTCTATGTTTCATGGTAAGATATAATATGATTTGCGAAGTGTTATGTATTCCTCGTCTACACTTCAAATGAATGTAAATGCGACACTTCCTTGTAAGGAAATAGCGTTTGCAGATGTCTACGTATCGAAGCAATATAGTTCAAATGCTTCTTAAAGCGCGATATCGCGCCTCATATCTATGTTTCATGATAAGATGTAATATTCATTGCGAAGTGTTATGTATTCCTCGTCTACACTTCAAATGAATGTGAATGCGACACTTCCTCGCTAGGAAATAGCGCTTGCAGATGTCTACGTACCGTAGCAATAGATTTCTAATGCTTCTTAAAGCGCGATATCGCATCTCATTTCTACGTTTCATGGTAAGATGTAATATTCATTGCGAAGTGTTATGCATTCCTCGTCTACGATTCAAATGAATGTAAATGCGACACATCCTTGCAAGGAAATAGCGTCTGCAGATGTCTAGGTATCGTAGCAATAGAGTTCTAATGCTTCTTAAAACGCGATATCGCATCTCATATCTATGTATCATGATATGATATAATATTCATTGCGAAGTGTTATGCATTCCTCGTCTACGATACAAATGAATGTAAATGCGACACTTCCTTGCAAGGAAATAGCGTTTGCAGATGTCTACGTATCGTAGCAATAGAGTTCTTATGATTCTTAAAACGCGATATCGCATCTCATTTCTATGTTTAATGGTAAGGTATAATATGATTTGCGAAGTGTTATGTATTCCTCGCCTACACTACAAATGAATGTAAATGCGACACTTCCTTGCTAGGAAATAGCGTCTGCAGATGTCTAGGTATCGTAACAATAGCGTTCTAATGCTTCTTAAAACGCGATATCTCATTTCATTTCTATGTTTCATGGTAAGATATAATACGATTTGCGAAGTGTTATGTATTCCTCGTCTACACTTCAAATGAATGTAAATGCGAGACTTCATTGCTAGGAAATAACGTCTGTAGATGTCTAGGTATCGTAGCAATAGAGTTCTAATGCTTCTTAATACGCGATATCGCATCTCATTTCTATATTTCATGGTAAGATATAATATGATTTGCGAAGTGTCATGTATTCCTCGTCTACACTTCAAATGAATGTAAATACGACACTTCCTTGCAAGGAAATAGCGATTGCAGATGTCTACGTATCGTAGCAATGGAGTTCTTATGATTCTTAGAACGCGATATCGCATCTCATTTCTATGTTTCATGGTAAGACGTAATATGATTTGCGAAGTGTTATGTATTCCTCGTCTACACTTCAAACGAATGTAAATGCGACACTTCCTTGCAAGGAAATAGCGTTTGCGGATGTTTACGTATCGAAGCAATAGTGTTCAAATGCTTCTTAAAACGAGATATAGCATCTCATATCTATGTTTCATGATATGATATAATATTCATTGCGAAGTGTTATGCATTCCTCGTCTACGATTCAAATGAATGTAAATGCGACACTTCCTTGCAAGCAAATAGCGTTTGCAGATGTCTACGTATCGTAGCAATGGAGTTCTTATGATTCTTAAAACGCGATATCGCATCTCATTTCTATGTTTCATGGTAAGATATAATATGATTTGCGAAGTGTCATGTATTCCTCGTCTACACTTCAAATGAATGTAAATGCGACACTTCCTTGTAAGGAAATAGCGTTTGCAGATGTCTACCTATCGTAGCAATAGAGTTCTAATTCTTCTTAAAACGCGATATCGCATCTCATTTCTATGTTTCAAGGTAAGATATAATATGATTTGCGAAGTGTTATGTATTCCTCGTCTACACTTCAAATGAATGTAAATGCGACACTTCCTTGTAAGGAAATAGCGTTTGCAGATGTCTACCTATCGTAACAATAGAGTTCTAATGCTTCTTAAAACGCGATATCGCATCTCATTTCTATGTTTCATGGTAAGATATAATATGATTTGCGAAGTGTCATGTACTCCTCGTCTACACTTCAAATGAATGTAAATGCGACACTTCCTTGCAAGGAAATTGCGTTTGCAGATTTCTACGTATCGCAGCAATAGATTTCTAATGCTTCTTAAAGCGCTATATCGCGCCTCATTTCTATGTTTCATGGCAAGATGTAATATTCATTGCGAAGTGTTATGCATTCCTCGTCTACGATTCAAATGAAAGTAAATGCGACACTTCCTTGCAAGGAAATAGCGATTGCAGATGTCTACGTATCGTAGCAATAGAGTTCTAATTCTTCTTAAAACGCGATATCGCATCTCATTTCTATGTTTCAAGGTAAGATATAATATGATTTGCGAAGTGTTATGTATTCCTCGTCTACACTTCAAATGAATGTAAATGCGACACTTCCTTGTAAGGAAATAGCGTTTGCAGATGTCTACCTATCGTAACAATAGAGTTCTAATGCTTCTTAAAACGCGATATCGCATCTCATTTCTATGTTTCATGGTAAGATATAATATGATTTGCGAAGTGTCATGTATTCCTCGTCTACACTTCAAATGAATGTAAATGCGACACTTCCTTGTAAGGAAATAGCGTTTGCAGATGTCTACCTATCGTAGCAATAGAGTTCTAATTCTTCTTAAAACGCGATATCGCATCTCATTTCTATGCTTCAAGGTAAGATATAATATGATTTGCGAAGTGCTATGTATTCCTCGTCTACACTTCAAATGAATGTAAATGCGACACTTCCTTGTAAGGAAATAGCGTTTGCAGATGTCTACCTATCGTAACAATAGAGTTCTAATGCTTCTTAAAACGCGATATCGCATCTCATTTCTATGTTTCATGGTAAGATATAATATGATTTGCGAAGTGTCATGTATTCCTCGTCTACACTTCAAATGAATGTAAATGCGACACTTCCTTGCAAGGAAATTGCGTTTGCAGATGTCTACGTATCGCAGCAATAGATTTCTAATGCTTCTTAAAGCGCGATATCGCGCCTCATTTCTATGTTTCATGGCAAGATGTAATATTCATTGCGAAGTGTTATGCATTCCTCGTCTACGATTCAAATGAAAGTAAATGCGACACTTCCTCGCAAGGTAATAGCGATTGCAGATGTCTACGTATCGTAGCAATAGAGTTCAAATGCTTCTTAAAACGAGATATTGCATCTCATATCTATGTTTCATGATAAGATATAATATTCATTGCGAAGTGTTATGCATTCCTCGTCTACTATTCAAATGAATGTAAATGTGACACTTCCTTGCAAGGAAATAGCGTCTGCAGATGTCTAGGTATCTTAGCAATGGAGTTCTTATGATTCTTAAAACGCTATATCGCATCTCATTTCTATGTTTGATGGTAAGATATAATATGATTTGCGAAGTGTCATGTATTCCTCGTCTACACTTCAAATGAATGTAAATGCGACACTTCCTTGTAAGGAAATAGCGTTTGCAGATGTCTACCTATCGTAGCAATAGAGTTCTAATGCTTCTTAAAACGCGATATCGCATCTCATTTCTATGTTTCATGATAAGATATAATATTCATTGCGAAGTGTTATGCATTCCTCGTCTACGATTCAAATGAATGTAAATGCGACACTTCCTTGCAAGGAAATTGCGTTTGCAGATGTCTACGTATCGCAGCAATAGATTTCTAATGCTTCTTAAAGCGCGATATCGCGCCTCATTTCTATGTTTCATGGCAAGATGTAATATTCATTGCGAAGTGTTATGCATTCCTCGTCTACGATTCAAATGAAAGTAAATGCGACACTTCCTTGCAAGGAAATAGCGATTGCAGATGTCTACGTATCGTAGAAATAGAGTTCAAATGCTTCTTAAAACGAGATATTGCATCTCATATCTATGTTTCATGATAAGATATAATATTCATTGCGAAGTGTTATGCATTCCTCGTCTACTATTCAAATGAACGTAAATGTGACACTTCCTTGCAAGGAAATAGCGTCTGCAGATGTCTAGGTATCTTAGCAATGGAGTTCTTATGATTCTTAAAACGCGATATCGCATCTCATTTCTATGTTTGATGGTAAGATATAATATGATTTGCGAAGTGTCATGTATTCCTCGTCTACACTTCAAATGAATGTAAATGCGACACTTCCTTGTAAGGAAATAGCGTTTGCAGATGTCTACCTATCGTAGCAATAGAGTTCTAATGCTTCTTAAAACGCGATATCGCATCTCATTTCTATGTTTCATGGTAAGATATAATATGATTTGCGAAGTGTTATGTATTCCTCGTCTACACTTCAAATGAATGTAAATGCGACACTTCCTTGTAAGGAAATAGCGTTTGCAGATGTCTACCTATCGTAGCAATAGAGTTCTAATGCTTCTTAAAACGCGATATCGCATCTCATTTCTATGTTTCATGGTATGATATAATATGATTTGCGAAGTGTTATGTATTCCTCGTCTACACCTCAAATGAATGTAAATGCGACACTTCCTTGCAAGGAAATAGCGTTTGCAGATGTCTACGTATCGTAGCAATAGAGTTCTTGTGATTCTTAAAACGCGATATCGGATCTCATTTCTATATTTCATGGTAAGATGTAATATGATTTGCGAAGTGTCATGTATTCCTCGTCTACACTTCAAATGAATGTATATGCGACACTACCTTGCTAGGAAATAGCGTCTGCAGATGTCTAGGTATCGCAGCAATAGAGTTCTAATGCTTCTTCAAACGCGATATCGCATCTCATTTCTATGTTTCATGGTAAGATATAATATGATTTGCGAAGTGTTATGTATTCCTCGTCTACACTTCAAATGATTGTAAATGCGACACTTCCTTGGAAGGAAATAGCGTTTGCAGATGTCTACCTATCGTAGCAATAGAGTTCTAATGCTTCTTAAAAAACGATATCGCATCTCATTTCTATGTTTCATGGTAAGATATAATATGATTTGCGAAGTGTTATGTATTCCTCGTCTACACTTCAAATGAATGTAAATGCGACACTTCCTTTCAAGGAAATAGCGTTTGCAGATGTCTACGTATCGTAGCAATAGAGTTCTTATGATTCTTAAAACGCGATATCGCATCTCATTTCTATGTTTCATGGTAAGGTATAATATGATTTGCGAAGTGTTATGTATTCCTCGTCTACACTTCAAATGAATGTAAATGCGACACTTCCTTGCTAGGAAATAGCGTCTGCAGATGTCTAGGTATCGTAACAATAGCGTTCTAATGCTTCTTAAAACGCGATATCGCATTTCATTTCTATGTTTCATGGTAAGATATAATACGATTTGCGAAGTGTTATGTATTCCTCGTCTACACTTCAAATGAATGTAAATGCGACACATCCTTGCTAGGAAATAATGTCTGTAGATGTCTAGGTATCGTAGCAGTAGAGTTCTAATGCTTCTTAATACGCGATATCGCATCTCATTTCTATATTTCATGGTAAGATATAATATGATTTGCGAAGTGTCATGTATTCCTCGTCTACACTCCAAATGAATGTAAATACGACACTTCCTTGCAAGGAAATAGCGATTGCAGATGTCTACGTATCGTAGCAATAGAGTTCTAATGCTTCTTATAACGCGATATCGCATATCATTTCTATGTTTCATGGTAAGATGTAATATGATTTGCGAAGTGTTATGTATTCCTCGTCTACACTTCAAATGAATGTAAATGCGACACTTCCTTGCAAGGAAATAGCGTTTGCGGATGTTTACGTATCGAAGCAATAGTGTTCAAATGCTTCTTAAAACGAGATATTGCATCTCATATCTATGTTTCATGATATGATATAATATTCATTGCGAAGTGTTATGCATTCCTCGTCTACGATTCAAATGAATGTAAATGCGACACTTCCTTGCAAGGAAATAGCGTTTGCAGATGTCTACGTATCGTAGCAATGGAGTTCTTATGATTCTTAAAACGCGATATCGCATCTAATTTCTATGTTTCATGGTAAGATATAATATGATTTGCGAAGTGTCATGTATTCCTCGTCTACACTTCAAATGAATGTAAATGCGACACTTCCTTGTAAGGAAATAGCGTTTGCAGATGTCTACGTATCGTAGCAATAGAGTTCTTATGATTCTTAAAACGCGATATCGCATTTCATTTCTATGTTTCATGGTAAGATATAATACGATTTGCGAAGTGTTATGTATTCCTCGTCTACACTTCAAATGAATGTAAATGCGACACTTCCTTGCTAGGAAATAACGTCTGTAGATGTCTAGGTATCGTAGCAATAGAGTTCTAATGCTTCTTAAAACGCGATATCGCATCTCATTTCTTTGTTTCATGGTAAGATATAATATGATTTGCGAAGTGTCATGTATTCCTCGTCTACACTTCAAATGAATGTAAATACGACACTTCCTTGCAAGGAAATAGCGATTGCAGATGTCTACGTATCGTAGCAATGGAGTTCTTATGATTCTTAGAACGCGATATCGCATCTCATTTCTATGTTTCATGGCAAGATATAATATGATTTCCGAAGTGTTATGTATTCCTCGTCTACACTTCAAATGAATGTAAATGCGACACTTCCTTGCTAGGAAATAGCGTCTGCAGATGTCTAGGTATCGTAACAATAGCGTTCTAATGCTTCTTAAAACGCGATATCGCATTCCATTTCTATGTTTCATGGTAAGATATAATACGATTTGCGAAGTGTTATGTATTCCTCGTCTACACTTCAAATGAATGTAAATGCGACACTTCCTTGCTAGGAAATAACGTCTGTAGATGTCTAGGTATCGTAGCAATAGAGTTCTAATGCTTCTTAATACGCGATATCGCATCTCATTTCTATATTTCATGGTAAGATATAATATGATTTGCGAAGTGTCATGTATTCCTCGTCTACACTTCAAATGAATGTAAATGCGACACTTCCTTGCAAGGAAATAGCGTTTGCAAACGTCTACCTATCGTAGCAATAGAGTTCTAATGCTTCGTAAAACGTGATATCGCATCTCATTTCTATATTTCATGGTAAGATATAATATGATTTGCGAAGTGTCATGTATTCCTCGTTTACACTTCAAATGAATGTAAATGCGACACTTCCTTGCAAGGAAATAGCGTTTGCAAACGTCTACCTATCGTAGCAATAGAGTTCTAATGCTCCTTAAAACGCGATATCGCATATCATTTCTATGTTTCATGGTAAGATATAATATGATTTGCGAAGTGTTATGTATTCCTCGTCTACACTTCAAATGAATGTAAATGCGACACTTCCTTGTAAGGAAATAGCGTTTGCAGATGTCTACGTATCGAAGCAATATAGTTCAAATGCTTCTTAAAGCGCGATATCGCGCCTCATATCTATGTTTCATGATAAGATGTAATATTCATTGCGAAGTGTTATGCATTCCTCGTCTACGATTCAAATGAATGTAAATGCGACACATCCTTGCAAGGAAATAGCGTCTGCAGATGTCTAGGTATCGTAGCAATAGAGTTCTAATGCTTCTTAAAACGCGATATCGCATCTCATATCTATGTATCATGATATGATATAATATTCATTGCGAAGTGTTATGCATTCCTCGTCTACGATACAAATGAATGTAAATGCGACACTTCCTTGCAAGGAAATAGCGTTTGCAGATGTCTACGTATCGTAGCAATAGAGTTCTTATGATTCTTAAAACGCGATATCGCATCTCATTTCTATGTTTAATGGTAAGGTATAATATGATTTGCGAAGTGTTATGTATTCCTCGCCTACACTACAAATGAATGTAAATGCGACACTTCCTTGCTAGGAAATAGCGTCTGCAGATGTCTAGGTATCGTAACAATAGCGTTCTAATGCTTCTTAAAACGCGATATCTCATTTCATTTCTATGTTTCATGGTAAGATATAATACGATTTGCGAAGTGTTATGTATTCCTCGTCTACACTTCAAATGAATGTAAATGCGAGACTTCATTGCTAGGAAATAACGTCTGTAGATGTCTAGGTATCGTAGCAATAGAGTTCTAATGCTTCTTAATACGCGATATCGCATCTCATTTCTATATTTCATGGTAAGATATAATATGATTTGCGAAGTGTCATGTATTCCTCGTCTACACTTCAAATGAATGTAAATACGACACTTCCTTGCAAGGAAATAGCGATTGCAGATGTCTACGTATCGTAGCAATGGAGTTCTTATGATTCTTAGAACGCGATATCGCATCTCATTTCTATGTTTCATGGTAAGACGTAATATGATTTGCGAAGTGTTATGTATTCCTCGTCTACACTTCAAACGAATGTAAATGCGACACTTCCTTGCAAGGAAATAGCGTTTGCGGATGTTTACGTATCGAAGCAATAGTGTTCAAATGCTTCTTAAAACGAGATATAGCATCTCATATCTATGTTTCATGATATGATATAATATGATTTGCGAAGTGTCATGTATTCCTCGTCTACACTTCAAATGAATGTAAATGCGACACTTCCTTGCAAGGAAATTGCGTTTGCAGATTTCTACGTATCGCAGCAATAGATTTCTAATGCTTCTTAAAGCGCTATATCGCGCCTCATTTCTATGTTTCATGGCAAGATGTAATATTCATTGCGAAGTGTTATGCATTCCTCGTCTACGATTCAAATGAAAGTAAATGCGACACTTCCTTGCAAGGAAATAGCGATTGCAGATGTCTACGTATCGTAGCAATAGAGTTCTAATTCTTCTTAAAACGCGATATCGCATCTCATTTCTATGTTTCAAGGTAAGATATAATATGATTTGCGAAGTGTTATGTATTCCTCGTCTACACTTCAAATGAATGTAAATGCGACACTTCCTTGTAAGGAAATAGCGTTTGCAGATGTCTACCTATCGTAACAATAGAGTTCTAATGCTTCTTAAAACGCGATATCGCATCTCATTTCTATGTTTCATGGTAAGATATAATATGATTTGCGAAGTGTCATGTATTCCTCGTCTACACTTCAAATGAATGTAAATGCGACACTTCCTTGTAAGGAAATAGCGTTTGCAGATGTCTACCTATCGTAGCAATAGAGTTCTAATTCTTCTTAAAACGCGATATCGCATCTCATTTCTATGCTTCAAGGTAAGATATAATATGATTTGCGAAGTGCTATGTATTCCTCGTCTACACTTCAAATGAATGTAAATGCGACACTTCCTTGTAAGGAAATAGCGTTTGCAGATGTCTACCTATCGTAACAATAGAGTTCTAATGCTTCTTAAAACGCGATATCGCATCTCATTTCTATGTTTCATGGTAAGATATAATATGATTTGCGAAGTGTCATGTATTCCTCGTCTACACTTCAAATGAATGTAAATGCGACACTTCCTTGCAAGGAAATTGCGTTTGCAGATGTCTACGTATCGCAGCAATAGATTTCTAATGCTTCTTAAAGCGCGATATCGCGCCTCATTTCTATGTTTCATGGCAAGATGTAATATTCATTGCGAAGTGTTATGCATTCCTCGTCTACGATTCAAATGAAAGTAAATGCGACACTTCCTCGCAAGGAAATAGCGATTGCAGATGTCTACGTATCGTAGCAATAGAGTTCAAATGCTTCTTAAAACGAGATATTGCATCTCATATCTATGTTTCATGATAAGATATAATATTCATTGCGAAGTGTTATGCATTCCTCGTCTACTATTCAAATGAATGTAAATGTGACACTTCCTTGCAAGGAAATAGCGTCTGCAGATGTCTAGGTATCTTAGCAATGGAGTTCTTATGATTCTTAAAACGCTATATCGCATCTCATTTCTATGTTTGATGGTAAGATATAATATGATTTGCGAAGTGTCATGTATTCCTCGTCTACACTTCAAATGAATGTAAATGCGACACTTCCTTGTAAGGAAATAGCGTTTGCAGATGTCTACCTATCGTAGCAATAGAGTTCTAATGCTTCTTAAAACGCGATATCGCATCTCATTTCTATGTTTCATGATAAGATATAATATTCATTGCGAAGTGTTATGCATTCCTCGTCTACGATTCAAATGAATGTAAATGCGACACTTCCTTGCAAGGAAATTGCGTTTGCAGATGTCTACGTATCGCAGCAATAGATTTCTAATGCTTCTTAAAGCGCGATATCGCGCCTCATTTCTATGTTTCATGGCAAGATGTAATATTCATTGCGAAGTGTTATGCATTCCTCGTCTACGATTCAAATGAAAGTAAATGCGACACTTCCTTGCAAGGAAATAGCGATTGCAGATGTCTACGTATCGTAGCAATAGAGTTCAAATGCTTCTTAAAACGAGATATTGCATCTCATATCTATGTTTCATGATAAGATATAATATTCATTGCGAAGTGCTATGTATTCCTCGTCTACACTTCAAATGAATGTAAATGCGACACTTCCTTGTAAGGAAATAGCGTTTGCAGATGTCTACGTATCGTAGCAATAGAGTTCTTATGATTCTTAAAACGCGATATCGCATTTCATTTCTATGTTTCATGGTAAGATATAATACGATTTGCGAAGTGTTATGTATTCCTCGTCTACACTTCAAATGAATGTAAATGCGACACTTCCTTGCTAGGAAATAACGTCTGTAGATGTCTAGGTATCGTAGCAATAGAGTTCTAATGCTTCTTAAAACGCGATATCGCATCTCATTTCTATGTTTCATGGTAAGATATAATATGATTTGCGAAGTGTCATGTATTCCTCGTCTACACTTCAAATGAATGTAAATACGACACTTCCTTGCAAGGAAATAGCGATTGCAGATGTCTACGTATCGTAGCAATGGAGTTCTTATGATTCTTAGAACGCGATATCGCATCTCATTTCTATGTTTCATGGCAAGATATAATATGATTTCCGAAGTGTTATGTATTCCTCGTTTACACTTCAAATGAATGTAAATGCGACACTTCCTTGCAAGGAAATAGCGTTTGCAAACGTCTACCTATCGTAGCAATAGAGTTCTAATGCTTCTTAAAACGCGATATCGCATATCATTTCTATGTTTCATGGTAAGATATAATATGATTTGCGACGTGTTATGTATTCCTCGTCTACACTTCAAATGAATGTAAATGCGACACTTCCTTGCTAGGAAATAACGTCTGTAGATGCCTAGGTATCGTAGCAATAGAGTTCTAATGCTTCTTAATACGCGATATCGCATCTCATTTCTATATTTCATGGTAAGATATAATATGATTTGCGAAGTGTCATGTATTCCTCGTCTACACTTCAAATGAATGTAAATGCGACACTTCCTTGCAAGGAAATAGCGTTTGCAGATGTCTACGTATCGTAGCAATAGAGTTCTTATGATTCTTAAAACGCGATATCGCATCTCATTTCTATGTTTAATGGTAAGGTATAATATGATTTGCGAAGTGTTATGTATTCCTCGTCTACACTACAAATGAATGTAAATGCGACACTTCCTTGCTAGGAAATAGCGTCTGCAGATGTCTAGGTATCGTAACAATAGCGTTCTAATGCTTCTTAAAACGCGATATCTCATTTCATTTCTATGTTTCATGGTAAGATATAATACGATTTGCGAAGTGTTATGTATTCCTCGTCTACACTTCAAATGAATGTAAATGCGAGACTTCATTGCTAGGAAATAACGTCTGTAGACGTCTAGGTATCGTAGCAATAGAGTTCTAATGCTTCTTAATACGCGATATCGCATCTCATTTCTATATTTCATGGTAAGATATAATATGATTTGCGAAGTGTCATGTATTCCTCGTCTACACTTCAAATGAATGTAAATGCGACACTTCCTTGCTAGGAAATAACGTCTGTAGATGTCTAGGTATCGTAGCAATAGAGTTCTAATGCTTCTTAAAACGCGATATCGCATCTCATTTCTATGTTTCATGGTAAGATATAATATGATTTGCGAAGTGTCATGTATTCCTCGTCTACACTTCAAATGAATGTAAATACGACACTTCCTTGCAAGGAAATAGCGATTGCAGATGTCTACGTATCGTAGCAATGGAGTTCTTATGATTCTTAGAACGCGATATCGCATCTCATTTCTATGTTTCATGGCAAGATATAATATGATTTCCGAAGTGTTATGTATTCCTCGTTTACACTTCAAATGAATGTAAATGCGACACTTCCTTGCAAGGAAATAGCGTTTGCAAACGTCTACCTATCGTAGCAATAGAGTTCTAATGCTTCTTAAAACGCGATATCGCATATCATTTCTATGTTTCATGGTAAGATATAATATGATTTGCGACGTGTTATGTATTCCTCGTCTACACTTCAAATGAATGTAAATGCGACACTTCCTTGCTAGGAAATAACGTCTGTAGATGCCTAGGTATCGTAGCAATAGAGTTCTAATGCTTCTTAATACGCGATATCGCATCTCATTTCTATATTTCATGGTAAGATATAATATGATTTGCGAAGTGTCATGTATTCCTCGTCTACACTTCAAATGAATGTAAATGCGACACTTCCTTGCAAGGAAATAGCGTTTGCAGATGTCTACGTATCGTAGCAATAGAGTTCTTATGATTCTTAAAACGCGATATCGCATCTCATTTCTATGTTTAATGGTAAGGTATAATATGATTTGCGAAGTGTTATGTATTCCTCGTCTACACTACAAATGAATGTAAATGCGACACTTCCTTGCTAGGAAATAACGTCTGTAGATGCCTAGGTATCGTAGCAATAGAGTTCTAATGCTTCTTAATACGCGATATCGCATCTCATTTCTATATTTCATGGTAAGATATAATATGATTTGCGAAGTGTTATGCATTCCTCGTCTACGATTCAAATGAATGTAAATGCGACACTTCCTTGCAAGGAAATTGCGTTTGCAGATGTCTACGTATCGCAGCAATAGATTTCTAATGCTTCTTAAAGCGCGATATCGCGCCTCATTTCTATGTTTCATGGCAAGATGTAATATTCATTGCGAAGTGTTATGCATTCCTCGTCTACGATTCAAATGAAAGTAAATGCGACACTTCCTTGCAAGGGAATAGCGATTGCAGATGTCTACGTATCGTAGCAATAGAGTTCAAATGCTTCTTAAAACGAGATATTGCATCTCATATCTATGTTTCATGATAAGATATAATATTCATTGCGAAGTGTTATGCATTCCTCGTCTACTATTCAAATGA